>NW_022196902.1:755919-770281 GCF_008632895.1 Mastomys coucha | reverse complement strand
GTTGCCCTGGCGACAGGTCTGTGGACCCGCCCACATATCTGCTGCAGGCAGGTTCTGGATGCTAACAACCCCTTTGCCCATTTTCTATGTGACCACATAAAGAAGTGGGGAAGCAAGACTCTATAAACCTGACCCCCTGTTTATCTTAAAGATTTTATCAGCATCAATATATGACTCACTATTGGGACAACTATGCCTCTGTACTGTATGTTTCCAAGTATAATCACTGCCACCCTCTACAGATAGAAGCGGCCACCAGCCCTTTAGTGTTCAGAGTCTCTGTCAGTCAGATGCTGGAGCCCAGGGGTGGCACTGTCACAAAATTGCTGGTGACAGAAGTTCGGTCGTTTGGCTCTCTCTAGGCTTCTCTGGACTAGAACCCCAGACAACCAAGGCACATAATCCCAGCCATTATTGCCCCAAATGGAGCCCACATCTGAAGTTTGCCTCTTTCGGGGGAGAACGATGAGAGCATGGCATTTCAGTTATTCAAATCCTACCAAAAATATACCTTCGCCTGCGCTGCCATTGAAGGAAGTTATATCTTTTTTGGCTTTAAAGCATATTGCAGTTGTATTCTGGACTTGACTTTGCTCCTGAAATTTTTATGATGTTGTTTATTGAAAATTGGTACCATCATCTAAAAGCTTTTATCGGATGTCCAGATCCCCACGGTGATTTCCTAAGCGTGGCTCAATTCAAATAAAAATGCCATCATCTCCAAAGAAGACTTGGATGAAATGCATGTCTGGCACTGGGTGTGCATTATTCACACAGAGAGGCTTCCGTCTAGAAATTTAGACTGGGTAATAGACTACCGAGAGCAGACTTGATAGAACCTTCGTCTCCCTGGCAGGCTTCAGGTGATTGAAGCTCTTTACAACACGGAGGAAGTGACTCGAAGCTCAGCAATTATTCCTGTGGCGTGAGCGTCCATGGCACCTGTAAAAAGAGTGGCCAGAATCACACTGGTTTCTAGCTTAAGCTTTCAGATCTATGAAGGGCAAAATCACCCCATTTCAATCAGTGTGCATGAGGCTTTGGTGTAGACTTGACATGTTTCCAAAAGGTTGAGCAAGGCCCCCTCAACAGACCTCAGTGGAGCAGATAGCAGGGACAGCCCTCGCACATTGCCTGTGGTGTGGCGACCTTTCACTCCCTCAGCTCCCAAAAGTATCACAGGAATCAATAGCATGTCAAAGAGGAAGCCCAAAGGAATAAAAACCAAGGTTGCCTCCAGGCATGGGCTGACAGCAACATGGTGAGCGGTAGTGAAGCCATTCCACTCTGGGGAAGAACCAGCCTGTGCCTACCAGGAATGGATTTATGAGTAAAGGCTAGAGGTATGCCGATGCCAGCTCAGGCCCTGTGGGACCCCGCACTTCTGGCCTCTGGAGAAGTGCAGCAACACAGGCAGCCTGCAGCTGGGGGCTTACTTACAAAGCTACAGCCTCAGGAGATGAAGAACAATGCCCCAGACTTGCAGCTGGGAGCAGGATGGTTTGCCGCTTCAGGACAGGTGTGCCCTCTGCTCTTTGTTCCCACTCGTAGGCTGAGAAGTACTAACGCCTGGTTCAGGACTAAGGGCTCACGGATCCAGAAGGTGGTAACCACGAAACTAATAAGGAAGGACAAAAAAGGGAGAGAAATGGGAGAAAGAGAGGCAGGATCAGGAAAAAGAGACTGTCCCACTTAAAATGGGCCACAGACTACACATTCTAAGGCCTATGGAGAGTCAATATTAGTACTGAGCAGAGGCCTCACAAGCTAGACAAGCGCTCCAATGCTGGGCTGTATCCCAACCCTCTTTTCACCTTGTATTTTGAGACAAGGTCTCACTTAGTTACCCAGGCTGACCTTGAACTTACTCTAGAGCCCAGGCAAGCTTTGAACTTGGAACCTGCCTCACCCTTCGACACAGCTGAGAATACAGGCCTTTGCCACCAGCGCCAGCTTAAACCTCTTTTTGCTCAGCATTCTTTCAACCAGCTCCTAAATTCAGTCTTTCCATTTTATGATTCCGTAAAATTTACACTTGTCATGTTTTTGCCAGGACGTTTCTTGTCTGAGGAAGGTCCTTTAGAAGCCCAGAGTATCTAATGGTTTTATAAGTAACTCCTACCAGGGCTGACCTCTGTTAAAAGATATTCTTTGTGTGAATGTTTGAGACAGATGCAGAAGGAAAAAGGTTATCAGCCAAGATCACTATAATTATGAGGTTTAGTGACTGTTAATGTATTCCACTTTACCTTTGAAAATGTTTATACAAAACTGGGTCAGGATCGGTGGTTTAGACTAGAATCTGTAGACACTGATTTGCCTAATAAAGTAACCACATACACTGGCAAAAGTCTGCATAGCTGGTTGCCCTTCCTACCCTAGAGCCTGGAGCAGCACTTGGATGTGGCAGGTAGCACTCCTGAAGATTTTGACAGCTCGGGTAGGAAAGCCGGCTCAGCACCCCACCTTTCGGCAGTGTGCCTCTCTTAATGCCAGATTGGGGTCTCTAGCTTTTTATAGACTCAGAGGACCTCCATTCATTCATAGTGGATAATGACAACTAAAACAATCAATAAATTAGTACACTTCATTAGAAATATGCAGTAGTAACATTATAGAAACTATTATTTGTGTGTGTGATCTGGTATGTGACTATGTGTATCTGTATGGGGGGAGGGGAGGAGGGAGGGAGAGAGAAAGAGAGAGAGGGAGGGGGGGTGGGTGGAAGAGAGAGAAGTGTATGGGGTTTGAAGTGTACATGTGGAGGTCAGGAGTTAAACTCAGATTGTCAGCCAATCACACATGACCTTACATACTAAACCATCTCACTGGGCTTTAAATTTCTTTTCAATAAAAGATGCCATGTTGTGTGTGCATTCACACACAAAGGTCAGAGGTCAACATCAGGTGTCTTCCTCAATCACTCTGCACCACATTTCTCTCAGCCGCTGGAGCTCACTGGTAGGCTAAACTGCTGACCGTCAGATACCCAGCAACCCTTTGTCCCTGCCTTCCAGCCCTGAGAGCATGGGCCACCACACCCAACTTTTTACACAGTTCTTGGGATTCTAGGGCTGCTACAGAGCTCTTAACACTGTATGTGGAAGAAGGCTGCTCTTCACTCTGTTAACTTGGGTTAGGTGACGCCACTCTTCTGAGAGGTTAGGTGGGAATAACAGAACCCTTGGTAGCCTGTACCCCACCTAGGAAGGACAAAGGAGATGCGCCTGTAGTTGGTGGTGGTGTTGCTGTTCTCTTTTATTCTGTGAGGCACACTGTAATCCTAGGAATGAAGAGTCGTGACTCAAGTTAATGAGATGGTACTTCCTCAGCCCTACAGTCACCCACCCCCACAGGTGGAGGGGGGCAGTACTGGGTGGAGCCCAAGAGCCTAATGTCCACACTACAGCCGCCACTGTAGGCAGTTGGCACGTTGAGGCAGATATACACAGTATGAGGTCAGTGGTGCCCAGAAAATGCCCAGAATCCAGGAGATGGCCATTTCAAGAGCTTCTGCTGTTAACCAAGCCTGACGATGGGCATGATATTCAGGGGCGAGAATTGGTTCCTCACCTGGAAGGCAGGGAGGAGGAGCTGATGAAGCAAAGAACTCTCTTGTAGAATCTACAGCAGTGGTTCTCAACCTTCCTAAAGCTGTGACCCTTTAGTGGAGCTCCTTATGCTGAAGTTACCCTCAAACAGAAAATTATTGTTTTTGCTACCTCATAACTGTAATTCTGCTACTGTTAGAATTTGAATATGTTTCAAATATATACATATATACATATATATATATATGTATATAATCTGATATGCAGGATATCTGATATTTGACCCCCATGAAGGGTCATTTGACTTCCTAAAGTAGTCACGATGCACAGGTTGAGAGTCACTGATCTAGAGGAACCAGGGGTACAAAGAAGATTTCTAGGACAGAAGCTGGGGCACAAGCTGTAAAACAGAATCATATTGCACCAAACACCGGGCAGAAATGGTATGCAGAGATAGGTCACGTGAATGACCAAATGATCGTGGGCTTGGTTTGTTGGCAAGAGATTTTCAAATTTTGAACCTTTACATCAGGTAAGGTATTACACAATGCCCAAATGATAGACGCGAGCAAAAGATAATTCGTCTTGAGGAATGCAGGGATCCTGATCTCCTGCCCGTTCCCCATTTTCCTGGCCCTTCTGTGTACTTGACTTGTTTTAGTGGTCTTAGGTCTCTCATTTTTTAGGCCCAGTTTTAGCCATAGAACTGGAGAGAGTTCAGTGACCCTGGCTAAACATTCCAGAAGCAATTGAGTTTACTGCCAGACTCCCTGAACTTAATTTTTCAACAAGATAAAAAAAAAAAGTAAAGTTCCCAGAATACGTCTCATTCATGCCACAAGAGTTTATGACTATGGTGCTAGATGTTCAGTAAAGGTTTGCTTCTCCTCTGCTTTCTCTCCTTTTCTTCCCCACATTATTGCTATTTTGTTGAGTCAATGAATGCATATCCAGGAGTCACACTGAGTCAGATCTCTTAGTATACACACATTAATTTATGAGGCTATTCCCACCCAAGAGTCCATTTCTGTAGGTAGAAGTCAGGAGAGAAAGCCAATAAGAGTGTAGGTTCTTTACATGCCTTGAGAGTGTGAATTTCCTCAGTGGCACAGAAGAAGGTGACAGTAAGGTCCACTCTATCATGTTTGACCCAGGGAGTGGCACTATTGGGAGGTGTGACCTTATTGGAGTAGGTGTGTCACTACAAGTGTGGGCTTAAGACCCTCATCCTAGCTGCCAGGAAGTCAGTCTTCCACTAACAACCTCCAGATGAAGATGTGGAACTCTCAGCTCCTCCAGCCCCATGTCTGCCTGGATGCAGCCATACTCCCACCCTGATGAGAATGGACTGAACCTCTGAACCTGTAAGCCAGCCCCAATTAAATGATGTCCTTTATAAGAGTTGCCTTGGTCATGGTGTCTGTTCACAGCAGTAAAACCCTAACCAAGACAATCATGAATGTCAGAGAAGAGAGCAGTCATCCTGGTTACACAGTGTGTGGCTCTATCCCTGCTGAACAAGATGGTTATCATAGTTGAGACATTCACCTCAAGTAGATGCTGCTGATGATCCAGGAGATCCCGGAACCAACTAAGAACAGGTGATCAGAGCCTCTGTCTGTCATCCAGTCACAAGACAATGTCTTGCTCTCTTCCTGTGCCATAGATACAAGACAGACCCTCTGCCTGCTCCTGTATCTGTGGAGACCTCAGCATCTATCTTGTTCATACCATGCTCATCTCTTGTCTTCTGTCTGTAGTGGTCCTTCTGAATATTACATGATAGCTACTTTTGATCTTGGTTGTGAACTTGAAGCCTCAGGAGGAAGAATCCGTCCTCCCAGCAGGAATTCTATCCCAAATGATGACTAACCCCAAATGCAACTGGCATTCCTTAGACATTTAAGAGAGTGGCTAGGTCACCCTCATAGGTTTCACTTATGTTTGGCAAGAGGAGGACGTCTTCTTGATTGGGGCTGCGCTAAGAAAGTGTGTGAAAGGCCCAGAATATAGCTGCTCCTCACTGTTTCTTGAAGGTTTGAATTTCATGTACCTTTCTAAAATGCAGCGAGAGGCCAGAGTTGCTCACTGAGTCTATATGTACTGTTTTCCCATGTTGCCTTATCTGGAACTTCTGCCTCGGCATGCTTCCTCGATTCTCTGAGTTATGGACCAAGGCTGCAGCTGGGTCCTTGCTGGTGAGGCAGCTCGTGCTGTGCAGCTGATGAACTGACTGATTTAGTGAGAGGAGATTTTCCTGTTGGCTTGCCATAGGCATGAGAGAAAAAGATTTCCCACCAAGGCCAGAAAGTATATTCAAATAAAAAAAAAACACATTTAATATTTATAGACATTTTTACATGTAAAAATGTTGTAGTATGATTTGAACCAAAATGTATTTATCTTAGTTAGGGTTTTAATTCTGTGAGGAGACACCATGACCAAGGCAACTTGTATGGGGGACAACATATAATTGGGGTTGGCTTACAGAGTCAGAGGTTCAGTCCATTATCATCAAGGCAGGAGTATGGCAGCATCCAGGCAGGCATGGTACGGGAGAAGCTGAGAGTTCTACATCTTTATCTGAAGGTTCCTAGAAGACTGGTTGCCAGGCAGCTAGGGTGAGGGTCTTAAAGCCCACACCCAGAATGACACACTTCCCCCAACAAGGCCACACCTCCTAATAGTGCCACTCCCTGGGCCAAACATATCCAAACCACCACAGTATTAGATTTTTGATTATCTTTCTGTATTAAAGCAACAGAAAGATAAAGTCAATTTGGGGTCTTAAATTGGAGATGGATACTGGTTACTTTTCTGTGACTGTGGTCTAACACCATGACCAAGCATAACTCACAGCAGAAAGAGTTTATTTGGTGTCACAGTTCCAGAGGGGAGGACTCCACCATGGCGGGATAGATAGCATGGCAGGAAGCAGTGGACCAGCCAGCAGGAACAGGGAGTCGAGAACTCCCATCTTGAAATGCACGCACAAAGTGGAAAGAGCTAACTGGAAGTGGCATGGGACTTTTCTTCTCAGAAGCACCCCAGGTGACTTGCTTCCTCCAGGAAGGCCACACCCCCAGACTTCCCTAAACAGTGCTAACAACTGGTATTCAAATTCCTGAGGCTAAGGATAGGGGATAGGGAGCCTTCTCATTTAAACCACTACAAAGAACAATGTTATTGTTATTGTTGCTGTTGTTGTTGTTGTTGATGTTTGGCTTTTTGAGACAGGTCTCACCATGTAGCCCAGGCTAGCCTCAGACTCTAATGCTCCTCCTGCCTTGGCCTCTTTCGTTTTCTCTTGTATTGCTTTACTGAGGTTGTTGTTTTGGTTGCTTGTTTTTCAGCTGCATATTAGTGATGACAGGGAGGAGAGAAAGGTAGTTCTGGTGACTCATTGTTAGGGTGTTTGTTGTTGTTGTTGTTGTTGTTTGTTTTGTGTTCTTCTTTCTCGAGACAGGGTTTTTCTGTGTAGCCCTGGCTGTCCTAAAACTCACTCTGTAGACCAGGCTGGCCTGGAACTCAGAGATCCACCTGCCTCTGTCTCCTGAATGTTGTGATTAAAGGTGTGCGCCACCAATGTTTCCTATATAACAAGGGAACCTCTTCTTTCTCCTCCCCCTCTCTTTCTCTCTCTCTCTTCCTCCTTTCCTCTGCCTCCCTCCCCATGGTGGCATCCTCATTCTTTGGGACCCATGAATGACCCCTCAGAGCAGCTTCCCCACAAACCTGCCTCATTGTGTATTCTAATGCTGCCTGAGCTGACTCATTGCACCAGCAGAGAAATAACTTATCATAGCTCTTCATATTACACGATCTTACTATGCTTCCACTCACTTGCATTCCTTTCTCCTTCAGTGTTATGTGCAGTTTTAAAACAATGACTTCTGGCCAACTCAGAGAAAACAAGAAAAATATGGAAATTATGAAATGTTTAATTTGTGTTTTGTGAAAAACGCAGCTGGTTGGAAACAAACTAATAACATTGAGCAAAAGCAGGCAAAATCCCCCACGCCCTCCCCTCTCCCCGCAGAGCTTTGACATTCATCTCAGCTTACTTCCTACATGAAAGCCACAAAACAATGTAAATTTAAAAAGAAAAAATGTTCTAATATAGATTTAAGAGAGATTGGGGGTGGTTCTTCCCACTCTCAAATTACAGACGTCAGAGGAGAGTTCACCAGTAAAGGACATGCAGAAGGGCGATTTCTTGTGTGGGCTCTAACAGAGGTGTTAGAAACAGGAAAAGGAGGAATGTTGGAGGCCATTCACCAAGGCGCTAAAGCATCCGTGACCCACAGGTGGGCAGTGGCAGCCAGAGTACACATTTGATGGGTTAGTCAACTTAGATAAGTGGAATGGATGTGATCTAAGTTTTATTGCAAACATTGCCTCATAAGCCTTTTATTTAAAACCTTATAAAAGAAAAAAATGACCCGGACTGGAAGAATCAACCGGGACTTCTCAGAGAAGTTTCATGGACTCCAAGGGGCAGGTGGCCAGACACCCTCATTTCTCACTCTATGCTCAGGTCCTGCCAGAATCACATCACCAGTGACACATTCCTCCCAGAGGGGGTAGGAAGTATCCTTTGGAGCTGGTCTGCACACAGCTCTTCAGAAAGTATGACCACTAGGAAGTAGCTCCTTGATCTACTGCAAGTGCCCATGGAGCAGTGCATGCCAACACCTGCAGTATCTACTTTGGTGTCTGCATCATCCTTTGTACCACCTCTGAGACCCTGACTATATGATGGCATCACTCTGCCTTTGCTGGGACCAATATTCCTATTTGCTGGGGGAACTAGTTCAGCGCAGCTCTGAAGTCCTAGTTTGCTTTGGTTGCTCCAGTAAACAGTCTGATGTACAGCAACTTGGAAGGAAAGGGTTCACTGGCTTCCACCCCTACATCAGAGTCATCACTGGGAGGAGTCAGGGCAGGAACAGAAGCCTGTTCAGGGGCTCAGGTCAACCCAGTTCAAAATGCACTCAGGGTCGGAGCTTCTTGGACCCACTTAATCCATGTGCTGCCCACTTTTCTGTCATTGTAACAAAGTCCCCGAGAGAAACACTTAACAGAAAGAAATGTTTAGTTTGGTTCAGGAACGCTCTGAGGTTTGAGTCCAAGGCTAGGGACCTGTAGTGAGGTAGAACATTACAATGAGAGGGTATAGAGGAGCAAGCCCCTCACCTTAGGGCATCCAGAAAACAGAGAGATGGTGGGGAAGGGTCTAGGGTCCCAAAATACCCTTCCACGACGCATTCCAGATGACCTACATCCTCCAACTAGACTCAGGGACCAAGCTTTGTCAATATGTGAATGTCTGAGGGACATGAATTTCATTTTGGACTGTCAGGATAAGTGACTGAGGTGCATATTTTATATATCAAAGCAGACCTGGTCTCCAGGTTCTCCCAGCACCCCTCAGTCCCTACCTGGCATACCCTGCTCCCAACCCTGAACTTTCCTTCCCCCAGAGGCTCCTCCCTATATAATCCAGACATTTTGGTTGCCCTTTTCCCCCTCTCTCTCTCCTCTCTGTGCTCTTTCTTTCTCTCTCTTCTTCCCCTCTTCTCCCTTCCTATGGCAACTTCCCAGCTTTTTTCCTTGGAGCCAGGCATCTTGCCCGCCCCAGAGCAGCTTCCCAACAAACTTGCATTTAACTTAATCTAATCTGGCTTGAATTGGCTCATTTCACTGGTGGAAAAATAGCTCATCAAACTAGGAAGACAGTGTTATATAGGAAGACCTTCTGGGAGAGGGGAAGCCCATATCCTTGGGTAGAAAGTTCAGGGCTGAGGGCAGAGTAGGTCATCCATGTCCTGCAACCAGTAGGGAGTGAGGGATGCTGGGAGAACCTAGAGTCCAGGTTGGCTCTGGTATGTAAAATATGCTCCTTAGCCCTTTGTCTGTCTGCATCCCAACACTGGATGGTAAATAAAATAATATTACTTGAATGTGTGGGGCAAATATTGTTCCCATTTTACAGATGAGGAACTTGAGCCTGTGAGACAAATATTTGCCCAGGACCCACTACTAGCAAGTGGTACCTTCAGGAGCTGCCAACATCAGCACTTTCCCGAAACAGTCTTCTATGAGAGGTAGAAATGTATTGACAGAAAACACTGAATGAGGGCACTTAATTACACATAATTTTTGAATCAAAGAATAGCTACCTTTTCTAGTTCTTTGCCATACATCACCTGGTTTAGGGGACCAGACACATCCATCCTACAAATGAGGAAACTGGGGCTCAGGGGCATGGTAATTTTGATAAGGATACATAGCTACTGAAGACCTGAGACCAGAACTCAGATTTCCTTCTAACTACCAAAACTATAAGCAACAAAAATATATAAGCCATTTTGGGGGAATATATTGGACTTTTAAACTAAATGCTTATACAATTTGTTTAGAGTAAATCCCAGGTAGGTTAGATTCTTATAGATTTGAGTGTAGAAAGAATCACCAGTTATCTCAGTGCTGTCTTTGAAGTATTTTCTATTTCCCTAATGCTGTGAAATTTTTAACAGAGTCAAGTCCTGTGCCTAAGACCGCATTGTAAAACAGTGCTAGTCTTAGGCAGTAGAGGACTTCACAAGGAGCGGACAATTCAAAGTCCAGAGGCACAAGTCAAGTCAACTTGACTTTAGATCTTCCCACTCTAAATTAAAGAAAATTTAGGGAGCTGAAGAGATGGCTCAGTGGTTGAGAGTACTGGCTGCTCTTCCAGAAGTCGTGTGTTCCATACCCAACAACTCTATGGTGGCTCACAACCATCTATAATGTGATCTAATGCCTCCTTCTGGCATTTAGGTGTACATACATAAAAGAAGTCTTTTTAAAAAGAAAGTTTAGGGGTAAGTTTTAAAGATTTTTATAAAAATGCACTCTTATGCATTTATCGTCTACATGCAAAGAAAAAGGAACAACCCCTCACACTCGCAACCTCCACCCCAGTCAGAATGGCTGCCGTAAGGAGAACAGATGCTGGCAAGGTTGTGGGGAAAGGGGAAGTCTACACACTGCTGATGAGAATGTGGTGCAGCCGTGGCAGAAGTCAGTATGGAGTTCCTCAGAAAACTAAAATTAGCACTGCCCCGTGGCACAGCGCACCATGCACGGGCAGATACTCAAAGGAATCAAAGGTATCGTCACACATACCATTGGACTTTCTGTGGGTACATCCATGCTTATTGCTACACATCTTATAATAACCAAGAGATGCAGCCAAGATGCAGACTTGGCTTGGTGCAGCTTGAAGGTCTAGAAATAGATAAACAAGGGGAAAAAATGTGATAGGCTAAATGGGCACACGTGCCCACACAGATATACATGTTTGCATATACCTAGATGTGTGCACACACATACACACACACACACACACACACACACAGGATTTTATTCAACCATTATGAAGAATGAAGTAAGGTCATTTGCCAGAAAATGGGTGGAACCAGAGATCAGCAGGAATCAAGCGGAACAAGCCTGACTCGGGAAGACTAAAATTATACCATGCTTTCCCTCATACGCAAGATGTAGATTTAAGTATGAATGTGTGTGTGCATATAGGATATGAAAATAGAAGGGCTTATGGATTGATGGAAGGAGTTCTAAATGGACACAGAAACAAGGAGTGTAGCCTGGGAAGAAAGGCAAAATACAGCATATTTTTCCTTCATCTGCTGAATCTAGATTTAATACATGCAAATGTGTGTACATGTTGGGAGGGAGAGAAGCAAAAGGGAGACTCTGAGAAGGAATTAAAAGTGACGAGAAGTAGGTGACGAACAGGAGCGAGACACATGTTATACATATAAGGAAATCTCAACAAAACTAAGATTTACACACTAAGCAAAAGAAAAAATCCTGAAATAAGGGTAAACCATTTCTACTTAAATCATTAAAACTAAAAGGAATGTTAGGAGAACTGGCTCCGCCGTCAAGAGCACTGGCTGCTGTGCCAGAGACCTGGGTTCATTTCCAGCATCCACATGGCAGCTCACAACCATCTGCAACTCCAGTTCTAGGCAGGGAATCCAAGTTCCTCTTAGCCTCTGTGGACTCCAGACATGCAAGTGGTGCACAAGCATATGTGTGGGTAAAACAGTCAGATGCAAAAGCAATAAAATAAAAAAAAAAAGTGAAAGGAATGGAAGAAAGATAAAATTGTGAGATCATTTTACAATACATATGTGCTAAAGGAAACTCATCACAAAGAGATGCCCCTAATAAAGTCATCCACCAAATATAAAAATCAGTACTTACAGGCAGGCTCTCTTGTCCCCAGAAACTGAGGGGCCCTTCAGAACAAGACACTGCCTGGAGATTCTGATTTCCTGGGGCTTAAGTCAGTCCTCAGGTGAACCACGCAACTGGTCGGGGCCTGGTTCCCAAAGGTCTTGGACAGAGCATCTCTGTCTACGTCTTGGAGTAGTGGGCACTGAGTGCTGCCTTTGACCTTCTGCCGGAGACATCTCTTATTTACTTCTTCCAAAGAATTTCCTTAGCAGGGCTGTAATGAGCACCATTCATCAGCCTAATGGGCTCAAATGGAACCCCTTGTAATCCCCCAGGATGTGCCTTGGTCTAAGAAAAGAAACCTAGTTAACTGCACTTTCTGAACTAGAAATTTATGATTTCCCATGGGTTGACCTTGCAGCGTTATTTGTGGAGTCCTATAGGAATGTAGCCTTCTAAACCCCATATCATACTAGCCCCCTCCCCTGTCCCCATCCAAGCAGCAAACTCCCTGCCTCTGCACCCTTCTGCTGTAGCCGGGACTGATGTAACTCCTCCCTCTCAGTTTTCATCCCACCGCTGGCTGTTGCAAACTCCTACGGAGCTAACAGAACCCATGTCTAGTCTCAAGGAAAAGAAAGTGGAGAACCCCACTGCTGCCTTGGAATATGATAGATGGCTTATGTTCTCAAACCCTGTCATTTTCTTACTTACATATAACCTTAGAAAATGTATAGCTTCTCTGAAATTTAGAAACTCTTTATGAGACCACTAGAGACTTCATAATTATTTATCAGATGTATGCATATGTAAAGAAGCCCACTTATAGAGGGGTAGCTAGAATGGTAAGTGATTGACTCAAAATTCATTAAGAATTAAAACTTACTGGATTAATTCCATAAACATTAATGGACAGTGAGCTGGCAGATAGCCAGCCAATGTGAAACACAAGAATTAGACATTTCCTTAGCATGCATATGACCCAACCAAAAGTCTCACCCTATAGGAGATGACGATGCAGGGTATTTAACCAAGTAGGCACATCCCAGCCTGCCCAAGCTTTGTATGTACCTGGCCAGTGTACACAGATACTGAAAAGCAAAGGGATCGTTTTCTTGGGAAGTCTGTGAGTTCTCTGTCTGCCTACGAGTTTCTAGTAAAAAGGTGTTAATTTTTTTAAAACTTCTGTGGCATTCAGCAAAGCTAAGACCACAAGGCTTCTCACTGCTGTGTCTTCTCTCCTAGGACATCAATGAGTGCATTCTGGAAAACTACCCGGAGTGTTCCAACCCCAGGTTGTTTTACATCATTCCGTACTTCTGTGGACAGCACCCCAGATGTAGGTAAGCATACAACCACACTGGGCAAGCTCCCTGCCACCCTGGCACTCTGCAAATCCTCTGCAGGCAGCCCCTCAACCTTGTGCGATTTAGTTCAGGATTGAAAAAGCTCTTCAAGAATACCATTTGCCAATCTGAGTGTTATACAGGGAATGCAAGCAGTGGTGGTTACCACGGAGATTGTTGCCCACCACCTTCTCCGCTCTGGCATGCTCCATCAGGTCCAGCACTCTGGAAACACACACTCAGCTTTGATGATACCTCTAATGAGATACAGACCACAAAGGTTCTCAACTTGTGGGTCAACTGACCATTTTATATGGGTCACCCACGGCCACCTGAACACACAGATGTTTACGATACAAGTCTTAACAGTAAGGAAATCACAATTGTGAAAGTAGCAACAAAAATGAATCTATGGTTGGGGTCACCACAGCATGAAGAACTGTATTAAACGGTCACAGCATTAGGAAGGTTGAGAACTGCTATAGAGAGAGGAGAGTACTTTCTAATGAGCGAGCTGGCCAACCTTGAACACAGAGCCTTCCTTACTCAGTGACTTACTGGGATAGGCAGGAAACCCCAGGGCAGGCACAAGCCTTCCTAATGCCCTCTTTTGCTGATACTGGAGTAACCATAGCTGAAATCAGATGTCTGCAAAGTACAGGTCTACAACCTAGAGCAGAAAGGGTTGCAACAATGAATCACTATGTGGCAGAACTAAACCTTGTTTTCCTTTGGGAAAACACCGACTAGAGTAGAGGGCGTTTGTGTTTCTGCATGGGAGCATAATTCAGTCTAAACTGTGACACATTCTTGGATTTTTTTGTTTTGCTTATGTTCTCATTTTTGTTTAATTGTGAGTGTTGTTTTGCTTAGCTTACACATGAAAGTCTACTTACAATGTAAATTGTAGGCATTATCAACACCCTGGGTTCGGGAAGTCTTTTCCTCATGTATTTACATTAATGATCAGTATCAGTCAGTATATCAGTCTGCTGCTGCGAGGAGCGACCTTGGATTGTCCAAATTCCCCCACATCACACCTATAAAGAAATGCCCTTCTTTCCCTTATGTAACCCAATCAAACAGAAGCAACAATGTTAATGCTTTATAAGGATGAGATGACCAGCAGTTGTTATGGGACACTAGTTTTGATCACTACAAAGTATTACCAGTGACTCTAACTTCATTAAATTTGTTCTACTTGGTTCTTCCATTAAA
>NW_022196902.1:723696-755755 GCF_008632895.1 Mastomys coucha | reverse complement strand
AAAAAAAAAAAAAAAAAAAAAAAAAAAAAAAAAAAAAAAAAAAAAAAGCTGTTCTACGGGCTGGAGAAATGGCTCAGCAGTTGAGAGCACTGAGTGCTCTTCCAGAGGTCCTGAGTTCAAGTCCCAGCAACAGCATGGTTGCTCACAACCATCTGTAATGGATCCAATGCCCTCCTCTGGTGTGTCTGAAGACAGTGTTCTCACATACATAAAATTAATTAATTTGTTTTTTAAAAAGCCATACTAACCATCTGCTCAGGACCTAAGTGTCTGTGCCTGTACTTGTCTTTCACCAAATACTTAGAGAGGCATATTCATTTCTAGGCCTTGGCCCTTGTGCACATGTGAAACATACCTCGGCTATAGAAACCGGGGAAGACCTCACAGTTCTAGAACTAGCTGCACGGGTTGTTGCTGCACATCACAGGTCTTTGATGTGAAGCAACTTTCTTGTCTTGTCAAGGGAGCCTGGCGAGTGGGCGCTGGAGCGGGCCAAGCTGAACGTGAACGAAAACTTCCTGCTCGTGGGGATACTGGAGGAGTTGGAAGATGTGCTGCTTTTACTGGAAAGATTTTTACCTCATTACTTCAAGGGTGTGCTCAGCATCTACAAGGACCCAGGTAACGCCATTGGAAGCCCTCTCCCCACAGGGTCCTGTTTAAGGCTTTCCAGTCTTGACAGGGACTTGGGAGACGAACATACAATGTAACACTTTGTGTCCCCCCAGGCTTTCAGAGACAAAGGAGAAGCATGAGCTTTTGTTTCCAAAACCCACACCCTAAAGTGAAGCACAGACTCACTATGGTTAGCATCCCCCTGGCTATGTCCCTCCCCTTCAAAACAGAAGTTCACAACATTCTCCACCAGCTCGTCCCAAGCGTGGTGCTGGGGTGAACAGAGGGCATGCGCACACCCGCAGCTCCTGGATACAAACAGCGGCAGGGCAAGAGCTGCTTGAGATGGGGCGGCTCTGGCCCAAGTGCCATTGACAAACACACTCTAGCATGTAAAACCCCAGCAGTAGATTAGATAGGGAAGCAAATTGAAAATGCAATTAAGATTTTGCTCTCACAAACCAAGTGCTCCCCAAGTAGAAATGAGAAATAGGGAGCAGCAAAGCAAGCGATCGAAGGATAGCCCGTGGTATCACTGTGAATATAATTACTTTCAGAAATCCATCATTTATTTTCCTCTCATTATTATTTATCTGGAGAGAGAGATGCTTTCTTACCACGCTCTCTCCTGCGCCCCTTAATCCACTCTGCACGACAAGTCTTGCATACTTATTTCCCCGATCGGTTTGTGGCTTTGTGCTGTTGTGCTGGAAAATGGGCGAGGGCATATGGCCTGGTAGAAATAGCAAACAGAGGAAACACTCCCCAAAACTGCTGACAATCAGATGGACTTTGAACCACATCTGTATCCCTAGGGCCTGGATAAACTTGTCTTTGCCTGGGGGAGCCCTTCCTGCTCCACTGGGGGCCCTGCCATTTGGGTAGATGGGCTGACGGGTGCTTCAAAGGTCTCCCAGCTTTCTCTCACTCGGAAATGAAAATCGAATTTATCTGCATGTAAGAATGTGCCAGAAAACCTGAGGGCGAGCCCTGCGGAGAGTCATCCTATCAAAAAATCGTTTTGAAGAGCTGGAAGTGTAATGAGTCTTCAGTAGCTGGGCTTTGAAACTAGAGCTCCCTCTGTCCTTCCAATAGCAGGCACATGCAGGAGTGCACGGCTATTGAACTGGAAGGGCGTCAGAAGGGTGCTGCGGCTGTAAGACATCGTGAGCCTGCCCCTCTTTGCGCAGCCCTAGAGAGGGCTTACCCTACATTAGGGTCTTTAAAGGAAGCCATCAGGCATTCTTGTGTGGACCCCTCCTCTGTCTGTCTGTCTTGTCTCTATCTCTTCTTCTCCTCCCTCTCCTTCTTCTTCCTCTCTCTCTCTCCCTCTTCCTCTCCTCTCTCTGTGAGTGTGTATGTGAAGGAAAGACAGGAGAGAGAGAGAGAGAAAGAGAGAGAGAGAGAGAGAGAGAGAGGGAGGGTGGGGTAAAGGGCTGCTGAATCTTGGTGACACATATTTATCCAGACATCTGTTAAGTGGCAAGATGTGAAGCCATTTACATCTGTTTTTAAACACATATAAGCCTCCAATGACAAGTGTATCCAAAGGGGCATGCACCTAGCTGTTGCCGGAATTAACTTTCTATTTTCTTCAGCTAAGTGGATGGCATCTCTGAAACGGTGGGCCTCAATCCCACGATCTGTAAGCACACTCACTAAACTAGAAGAGACCTGCAAAGATTGAGTCACCTTAGCTCTTCGACCTATAGCCACAGTCTTCCCACCAGTAAATTAAAGTCCTTTCCTCTTTGAGTTTAGCAGTGACAATATAGTAAAGGCCTTAGAAGGAGTCAGGGACATCTGGTATTCTTGTGTAGTAGGACAAAAAGCTTCCAGAAGCCCGGTGAAGCTGCTCCACAGGGTGACATGGTGTGGTACATCGATTCTATTTTCAGGATGCATTTTGGGTGCCCCAGCTCTTTTCCAACAGCAAAATGATTTTTAAAAGAAGAAGAAGAAGAAGAAGAAGAAGAAGAAGAAGAAGAAGAAGAAGAAGAAGAAGAAGAAGAAGAAGAAGAATTCCTGGCACAGAGAGGGTCCCCAAGACCCCTGATGTGTATTTTAAATTCAGTTACTGAGTAGAAATTGCGGCATTACATCTATACACCCCAGTTTATGACCCCAGATAAACTCTCTGCTGCTGTGAAGGGTGTGCATAAATGACAAAATGAAATTTGTATCAAGAGTTCAGCAACTTCTATGTACTGTGGTTACTTGGCCTTGTCTTCTACTATTCCCTTACGATGACACTGAAGGCCAAGTGAGCACATGGTTCCTCTGTCCTAAGAGTCTCCGTGTCCCCCAAGGTAGAATCATGTGGGTTGAGCAGAGATGTCTGACCAACCTCTTGTTATATTAGGCTTCTGCAAATACAAGGTGGAGTATTGCTCTGTCACTGTGATGCATTGGTGGGTTAAAGGTCAGACAGATGAAAGGGGGTGTAGCTCTCTTTTACCTATTGTTCACACCAGACCACCTTATTCCCGTGGATGGCACACTAGAATCCTGGTGCTTCCTCATATTTAAAAATTTTAGGGCTGATAGCTCAATTCAATGATAAATCTCTTGCCTGGCATGCCCACAGCCTGGAAATGATCTCCCACACTAGAAAACACAAGTTTAAATTTTTAATTTGGTTAGAGATGTGGTAGTCACACTATTCACATTGCCTCAGCTGCCTGCAAGCAAGAAGGGAAAGAGGCAGTGGTCAGCGCTCCTCCTCTTTATTCAATCTGGGACACCAACCCACAGGATGCTACTGTCCACCAATAGATGGTTTTCTCTCCTCCGCTGAACCTTCCTGGCACCTTCAGAGCACACCAAACCTATATTTTCATGAGGACTCAATCCAGTCAGGTTTACAATGAGAACTGACCATCACACACCCCTACTTCTAATTCCTAAATCCCCACCATCTTTACTTTTTACCCCTGCCCCTTTTGAAAGGAACGCAGAAGCCAACCTAGAGCAGTGTATAGTCCCTTCTGTAAGAAGTCCCTTACTATGAAAGTAAGAGAAAGACTGCGGTACTTCTGAGCTGGGAATTTTAATGTATCTGCGCCTCCTTTCCTTAACTCTCGAAACCCCGAGATGTTGGTTCAGTGGTAGAGCACTTGCCTACCATGCTTACAGTGCTGAATTTGATCTCCAGTACTACCAAAACAAGCAAACCAACAAACCTAGCATACTGTGAGCAGACAGATATTTCTTAGACCTGATTTTGTATGCTAAATTGCAGTGATGGTAAAAGCCAAAATAAATAAGCAAGGTAATTTAAAAACAAAGAACACCTGACTATATGTAATAGAAGTGGTCCTGGCGGGATGAGTAACTGAGTAAATCTTCAATAGTAACCAAGTTAGTCTTGTTCAATAGCGCCACCTAGCTGGTGGACTGAGTTGTATGGCCTAGTGGATCCCATAATTTTCCATCTTCAAAAGCTTGAGAACTCATGTGTCCTATCCTTTTACCTTGTGTTTAAAATGCTTTCCATTACTAAAACTACTTCAGTATTCATCTTCTTGTTTCCATTGTAATTATAAACCCCGGAGCATGATGGGAAACTCACTAGGCATTTAGTGAAGGCCTTGAGAACACAGTTGGCAACTATCAAAATAAATTCCAGACCACGGACTTAAGTAGTAACCTCACAAACTAAATTCATTTACAAGGGACTGTTTTAGAAAATATGTTCACACAATTTATAGCTAAGGATGACAAAGGACACATCAAATGTTGTGACAGCTAATCCGGTTGCTTGTTCATTGTCTATAAGTGACCACTAGACCCCACTCCAGCCCTCAAGGTCCTTTATCAGTATTACAGTGTTTGTGAGTTAATTTGCATTGCAGAATTCAAATGAGAACATTTGCTGGAAGTAACAGATGCATAAAAGAAAAATTTTAAATGGTGTGCCACACCATTTAAATTCTAGTTTTTACCAATCTAGCAATAAAAAACATCCAACAGAATTAGAACAAATACTGAATGATGAATGTTTGGTTTCTATATAACCAAAGTCATTCTTGAGGGCTGGAGAGATGGCTCAGTGGTTAAGAGCACTGACTGCTCTTCCAGAGGTTCTGAGTTCAAGTCCCATCAACTACATGGTGGTTCACAACCATCTGTAGTGGGATCCGATATCCGTTTCTGGTGTGTACTTATATATACATAAAATAAATGAACAAAAATTAGTTTTTAAAAAGTCATTCTTATAAAAGAGTGCTAAGTTGAGTTAGGAAGCTCTCCTGGCATATTCTCTGCCATGGTTGAGACTGTGTAACCTAACAGAGACATTCCCACTGAGAATCTAATGTCTCATGTGGTGTGCTTTTGAGCTCCTTGTTGAACCTCTCCAGCTCACACAGTCTTCTCATAGTCCTGGACAGTCCACAGTGCCACAAGTGTAGCGATGGAGACCGTCTCTCTCTATCTGGACTGCAGACTAGAGAGGGCTCACTGTCCAGCATCCCTTCTTCCTTGGGACTGCTGCTCCTGGGCTGATCAAGACAAAGATCTCCCTGCTGGTCATTTCTATTCTTCATTCCCCATGCCTTCTGTGTTCATCATAATGATTAACTAAAGGCTTCTAGGACACATCCTCATTTAGTAACAGTATGCCCGTGCCAAGGTATCCCACTTGAAGCCTCAGCTTTCCCCATCTGTATAGTGTGCATACATATTATCTACCTTAAAGGGTTGTTATAAGACTTAACGGGCAGGATCCATAGTCCTTAACATATACCGAGCACTTGATGATGAGCTATCATGAGGCATAGCTGTGGAAAACCATGACTTTAGATTTTGCTGTAACCTCTACAGCCAGAAAAGGAGGGAAGCAGACAATGAGTAGTGTGTGTGTGTGTGTGTGTGTGTGTGAAGTGGGAAGAGCGAATGGGCAGGACTGAGTGAAGAAAAGAAGGGAGGAGTCATCCTAGCCCATCAGTGACAGCTGATCTGTGACTACAGGCCCTTCCACCTTGAAGATATTCCACTTCTGTATTTCTGCCCGAGGAGAAGGGGAAGCATTCTCTTCCAGTGAATTTCATGTTTCTTGAGGGAGGAGCTGTTAACTGGAAACACTGCCACATTGACACGCCTCATCAGCGGATAAAGAGTGCATATCATCCAAGTTAGTAGGGACTTGCTTAAACTGTCTGAATTCTTACCAGAAATGTCCTTGAGTTAGGACTTTGAAATGAAGTCCACCATTGAGATTTGTCTTGGGGCCAGTTCCCCTTAACTGGTGCTGAATTTCAGGTCTTCGCTGTGCGTGCTATTTAATAGATCACACATGCCCAAATATTTATTGTTATTAGGATGATGACGATGACGATTTTAATTAAAGGGAAATTCATGGTTTCTGTCTTGCAGGTTTGTTTTCCATAGCCAAACATCCATCAGAAGGTTATTAATGCACTGTTAACCTTTCTCCAGCAGGGGACAGCATTGCCCTATTTTCTCTAGGAGCTAGCCCAGGTTTCCAGTCAAAACTCAGCCAGCATCTGCAGAGCAGAGAAGGCATCCTTACTGTCTGAACATAGAGAGAGATGCGAGCTAGGGGCCTAGTTCAAACAACCTGAAATCTCACTAATTTCAGACGTCTAACTTGCATTTTGTGGAGACCACTGGTATTGGAGGTGTAGGAGTTCACAGTCAAATATATTTATCTCCAGTTAGACTCTGTGTGGTTTATGCACACATGTGTATATAGTGTTAGTTCAGAACACACCTATCTACAGTTCTAAAATCCCCACATTAGACAGGTGCTGCCTTTCATCTTTCATTTCCATTTTTATTTTATACTTTCTATTGCTGCTGACCTAAAACAAAAGCTTAGAGGAATCCTGGAACCTTAAAAAAAAATTAATAATGCTCAGTAATGAACCTATCTTCAGAAGCCAGCGAAGTTCTTTAGACAATTATCCTTGTGGATAATATGATCCCTCTCTTCTTGGGCTTCATCTCCTATCCATATTCTCCAGATACTTTTTATTAGCTAAGTCCTAAGCTCAGATTCTAGGAATATTAACAGTGGATCACATGTGTGTATGTGTGTGTTGTGTCTATTTGTGTGTATCTGTGTGTGACTATGTATGTATGTGTGTGTCTGTATGTGTGTATGTGTCTATATATGAGTGTGTCTATATATGAATGTTTGTGTCTGTGTGTATGTGTATCTGTGTGTATCTATTAAGTGTCTGTATGTATCTGTGTATGACTGTGTATGTACATCTGTGTGTGCATATGTCTGTGTGTCTCTGTGTGTGAATGTCTATGTGTGTGTCTCTGTGTATGTCTATATATTAGTGTGTGTGTGTGTCTGTGTGTGTGTATCTATGAGTGTGTATGTCTGTGGATATGTGTATCTTTGTGTGTGTATACCTCTGTGTCTGTGTGTGTGTATCTATGAGTGTGTATGTCTGTGGATATGTGTATCTTTGTGTGTGTATACCTCTGTGTCTGTGTGTGTATATCTATATGAGTGTGTATGTCTGTGGATATGTGTATCTCTGTGTGTATATCTCTGTGTGTCTATGTGTACCTATCCAAGCTCAAACAAGCAGACTCATGATCTATCCTTTCTTGAGGATGGTCCTGGATCACAAAGCCAGCCACAGCGTCTAAAGAAAGATCATGTGCATAGCATTTCAAAAGCTCACCCGCCGCTTCCATATGGACAACCTTGCTGGATTCTCTGAGTTGGGGAAGCAGATCTTTCCCTTTTCTAAGCAAGGAACCTGGGCTTGGAAGAACCTGTACAATCCACCCACAGTTAACCCATCCCATGTACAATGCTACTACCCCGAGTAACAGGCGACATTCGAGCCTGAGTTCCTAGAACCACCACAAAACACCACAAAGCTGAGCCCTTCTAAAATCCTCTTCCCCGTCATGAGCTTATGGTTGTCATGTGTTCACAGGGTGTTTCTGCTGAAGACAAAAGCTTGAAGACAAGATCTGAGGATGATTGCTGTCAAAGTGAGGTTTATAAAACCAGAAGGCCTGAGGGCGTAGTTCAGTGGTGGAGTACTTGCCTGGCAGCGTAAAGCCATGGGTTCGAGTCCCAGCGCTGAAAGAAAAGAAAACAAGAAAGAAATGTCCACAGGTCACCTCTGGTTAAGCCATTTTGAAAATGTGGGACCTTTCTGATGGTGGAGGGAGGGAGAGAGCAGTTCTAGATCCTTAGTACAACCGATGATGTGTCAGTGGCTACAGGGTCACTGCTGCTCTCAGCAGCCTGGAGTGATTTAGAGAATATATTCCTGCAAGGGCTGCAGGGTCCCTTAACTGCAGCCTGGTAGCCCAGTGCAGCTCACAGGACCATTATCTTATGTGCCTGCAACCTCTAGACACATGTTAGGAAAGTTTAGCTGACAGCCTAACACACACACACACACACAGAGAGAGAGAGAGGCAGGGCCTGATGATTCCTCTCTCTGTGTATTTTATCTGCTTCCTCTATTGTTGCTTGTTTTATTGAAAATAGCACTGACCTTGACTGGTATTGTTTTCAAAACTGGTAGAGTTTTCATTTGCTTGCCTTAAGGCCCTTCTCCCTGAAGAATAAAGAGTCTTCTATGATATATCTCTACAGTGATGGCAACTCAAAGGACTCAGCTGAGAACACTGATTTTTTTTCTAGTAATATTGAACATGTTAAACATGTGAAGATACAAATTTAGATGTCTGAATTTTGCCAGCCCTAGGACAGGGTGGTATAAAAAAAAAATAAACCAAGCACATAGAATAGCATCCCTCAGTCTAGAGCCAGTAGGGGTACTCAGGCCAGGCCTTAAAGAATGTGTAGGAGTTTGCCACGCATGTGTGGAAGGCCGCATGGTATGCAAAACAGAGCCAGTTACTGCAGCCTGCAGCGGCTCCTGCCTGTGGATCCTGACTCCCTGAGCAGAGCCCAGAGTCCTCTCAGGTTTAGTGACACTTCTCTTTGCCTCAGTCTGTACAAGGCCACAGCCTCTACCCCTCCTGTGATGTAACAGACCTGTGTCCTCCACCCCAGTCTCAGGACCAGTGGCCAAGGTCCAGGACTGGAAGCCGTGTGCTGCCCTGCCCACTTCCTGTTCTGACCGGAAAGGCTCATGATTCCTTTCGGTGCATGGGGTTAATTCCCAGTCCTGAGCTTTCCCACTCAAAGTTCTTCCTGGATGTACTTCCAGCTTCCCTGCATGCACCCGTCAGTTTCCCCTGGACCTGTGTGCCTGCCAGTGACTTCTGGGACTTCCCTCTCCTCCTCTACATGCCAGCCAATGACCTCCAAAATCCCCATGCCCAGTGGTGAGGATTCCCCGCCAGCCCCCATGCCTCCCTGGCCTGCCCTTGAACGGCCTCTCTCCCCAGGCATGGTCCACTAGAAACCCTGGGATCCTCTTCTTGGACCACTTTCTTCTAACCCATCCTCCATCCCCCGGGCCTTGATCTCTTCTGGGCCCCAATTTTCCCTTATGGAGAACCCTAAATGCATACCCGCCATGCCTTCCTAATTTGCATGGTGTTCCCAGACCAGGTTTGGGGACCTTTCCCCATTTATGAGTCGTTTCCCCTAAGAAAAGCCGTCTAGTGGTGTGTGGTGTGTCTGGGGAGCTGAGGAGATAGCAGCCATCTGCGCTCTGAGGTTATTTTCCTCTGCTTTAGAACGTAATCGCTTCCCCCGCAAGCAGTTTTCAATCAGACTGACAGTAACTGTGCTTTGCACTGCGCGAGATGAGGAGTAAGGGATGGCTTTACAATTGTGGACTTCCCTGCTCATTTCCAAAGCTGCCCCACTTCTAAAGCACGAGCCAAGGTTAGACCTGCCCCTGCAGGTGGACGGCTGATATTAAGGCCTTCATGGCCTACATCACAGTACCTCTGTCCTCCCAGGCCCCGGTGCAGTGACGCAGACAAGGCTCTTGACAGAGAACTTGAGGACTGTCTGTGCTCTGGGCTGTGGCTTTACCCCCTTCACACGCTCTGCTTAGAGATCATCTCCAAGCTCGGGGGAAATGGAGGCGAGGCAGCACATAGCCCAGGCGAGGGGTGGATGGCTCAGCTCCCTAGTCCGTTTTTGGTCTGACTCAGCACTGTACAGCAAGTGTTCTATTTTTTTCTAGCCAAATCCTTTTCAAGTAGACATATCATTTCTTGGTCTGTGTTTTTGTAGGCCCTCAGAAGTTTCTGTCGGGCTACGATGCCCTAGTTTGTCTAGTGTTACAAAGTTGTCTAGTGCTGAACTATAAAAAGGGTACAGTAAAAAAAAAAAAGAGAGAGTCAGACACTGGCATTACCGCCTGCCGTGCCGTGCCATGCCGTGCCATGCCGTGCCACGTGGACCCTGTCTACCACATTCATCTCTTCTCCACAAACCCATGGAGAAATCTGACGTGACCCTGATGGTGAGAAGACAGTGGGAACTTAGGAGGCTCACCTAATATTATCAAAAAGATGTGCACTAGGAATCGGCCTTTACTGTTCCAACCTCCCTTCTCGGCTCTGCAAGCCTGCCAGCCACCTTGAGTGTGGTTACCTGGGTCTTCTGACCACTGTGCCATTTATTGCTAGTGTGCACAGGCTATCCCATCTTGAGTAATTTACATGAGTCATTATTTAGTTCTTTTATTCCATCACCTTTTCCTCTACTTCTCCCCTGACTCCCTGCTCTCCTAATACGATAGGCATTTTGGCCTCGCAGTCCCATCTTCGTCACTGCCGAGGTTCCCTGACGATCCATGCAGTAGATCATGGTTATTCACTGACTGACCCACTCGGTTGACACGGTTACTCACTAGTATATCCCAGTTATGTTTGACTTCTAGCAGCAGATATTGCTTTCTCTGGAATTAATTAATGCCTTTCTTTAAAAGAAAATACATAGATTTGTTTTGACTTATCAAATCTTGATGTTGCACTAATATTATTTTAATATCACCAGTATTATCAGATGTTCGTTCTCCCTCCCCCTGCACCCCCACCTCCGGCTCAGAGTTCCTCACCTCTTGCTAAAACTTGAGCTCATTTCTTGGAAACTCCCACACAGCTCTGCTCTGTTACTTTCATTGCAATTGTGTGTGTGTGTGTGTGTGTGTGTGTGTGTGTGTGTGTGTGAGAGAGAGAGAGAGAGAGAGAGAGAGAGAGAGAGAGAGAGAGAGAGAGAGATCTTTTCTCCCATTCCCTGTCCCTGACTTGGTATTTCATTCTACTGTAAGGTGTCCCTGCACTACCTCCTAATACAAGGTGCGTGGTGGAGGTGAGGGTGTCCTACTCCATGTTTCGCTACTGCAACAGAATACCACAGACTGGATAACTTAAGAAACCTACAGGTTTACAGAGCTTGTGGTTCTAGAGGGTTGGAAGCCCTAGGTAGTGAGGCTATGTCTGTTGAGGGACACCTTGCTGCGAGGCAGAAAGGATCAGGTGGTGATGGCACCGAAGGAGAAGTGATTTGAATAAGAATGGCTAGCACTGTTTAGGAAGGATTAAGACCTGTGGCCCTGAAGGAAGTTTCAAAAACCCTTGTTAGGCCCAGTTCTCTCTCTCTTTCTCTCTCTCTCTCTCTCTCTCATGCTTCTTCTCTGTGTGTCTGTCTGACTGTCTCTCTCTCTCACTCTCTCTCTGTTTCTCTCTGCTCTCTCTCTTCCTGTTTCTCTTGCTCTCTCTCACTCTCACACTTTCTCTCTGTGTCTGTCTCTGTGTCTGTGTTTCTCTCTCTCTCTCTCTCTCTCTCTCTCTCTCTCTCTCTCTCTCTCTCTCTCTCTCTCTCTCTCTCTCTCCTGTCTGCAGATCAGTATCTCTCAGCTATCTCTCCAGTACTGTGCATGCTCCCATGCTCCCCACCATGATAAGAATGGACTACACATCTAAAACTATAAACAATCCCCCCAGTTAAATGCTTTCTATTGTAAGAGTTGCCTTGGTCCTAGTGTGTCTTCACAGCAATAGGACAGTGACTAAGACAGGGAGGAGGGGGCTTATGCCCTCTGATTTATAGGGAGTCATTTGCCAATCTTGCTTTTACCCACTCCCCAAATGATGGCATTAATCTCTATTCCTGATCCAATAATTTCTCAAAGCCAGCCTCTTGGTGGCAGATACATTTCAGCATGTACCTTGCAAGGGCCATATGAACCTTGGCAGCAAGTGGTTCATGAGTGTTTGAGAAATCTAGTGTCTGGCTGCCTATCTCCATTACTGACCTGGCCTATGTGAATTTCTTCGTAATTACATTTCACACACCACCACCTTTTTCATCTTTCCCTCTCCAGCCCAGTTTATCATTTCTTTTTTTTTTTTTTTTTTTAAGGACCTCTGCTCACTCCAGTCAACCCTGCTTGCTCAGTCCTTGTTTGCTCTGGCCCAGAGATTTATTGTTATAAATAGGTGCACTGTAGCTGTCTTCAGACACACCAGAAGAGGGTGTCAGATCTCATTACGGGTAGTTGTGAACCACCATGTGCTTGCTGGGATTTGAACTCAGGACCTTCAGAAAAGCAGTCAGTGCTCTTACCCACTGAGCCATCTCTCCAGCCCCAGTTTATCATTTCCTCTTTCGTTTCTTTAATGATTTTTTAAAACTTTTTTGTTTATTTATTTTATGGGCTTTGGTGTTTTCCCTGTATGTATATCTGTGTGAGGATGTAGGATCCTGGAACTGGAGTTGCAGACAGTGGTAAGCCACCATGTGGGTGCTGGAAATTGAACCCAGGTCCTCTGGAAGAGCAACCAGTGTTCCTAATCCCTTTGCCAGCCCCTCTTTAGTGATTTTAATTATGAGCATTTTCCCATCAGATATCCAGACCCCTAGACACTTCTTTTCTTTTCTTCTTTTTCTAAAAAACATTTATTTATTTATTTAATGTATGTGAGTACACTATCGTTCTCTTCAGACACACCAGAAGAGGGCATCGGATCTCATTACAGATGGTTGTGAGCCACCATATGGTTGCTGGGAATTGAACTCAGGATCTCTGGCAGAGCAGTGAGTATTCTTAACCCTGTAGCCACCTCTCCAGTCAGTAGACATTTTTTTTCTTTGTTCATTTTTTTCCCTCTCTTTGTTTCTTAGCTCTTTGACGCTTTCCTTCCTTTAAAAAAAATTACTTTTTATATCCTAACTTTTCCATGGATGTCTTAAAGCTGTTTAAACAAGGAAGGTCATCTTCAGACTCTTTCCTTCATTCCCCGTGACACCTCCTTCTCTGCTGCCCATGGGCTTTCTTTTGGCAGTGTGGTTGGTCTGGGCGTCTGTTATCAGTCTGGAAGCTTTCCTCTGGTACCAGAGATCATCCTTAAGGCTTCTGTCTGTGGCAGAGAAGACAGACTTGAGGTACCATCTAGTGGGAATCTTACTGGGTCCTGACAAGTTGATGGAAGGTGATTGAGCGACCATGGTGTCGTGTTCACTGGGAACCTTTCTGTAACTGTCACAGATCTCGTTTGCTCTTGAGCTTGTTGAGTTTCCCCACTAGGGAACCCTGCACACATCTGTTTTGGGGATGAGAGGGGAAGCATGCTGGAGTAGGAAGTGGAGCACACATCTGGTGGTTGCTATGGGAACAGAACAGCAGGTTACCCTGACTCCATTGGTCACTGGATAGCTTGTATTTTAGCCTACATCTCTCCTGGTTTCCTCTTTGGATTTACCAAGCCCTTAGAGCCTCAGCTACAGCTCCCCAGGGCGAATGTGCTGAAGAATGTCCCCCTAGAGAAATGGGAAGCACTGTAAGACACATAGCCACATGCAGCCCGGGAGAAAATTTATTTCATAGCTAGACCGCCAGGCTCGTGCTCAGATCTCCTACTGAGACACCTAACCCTGTCCCTCCTTGGCCTCTCAGGGATGGCAGTAGGTGAGCTGGTGCTCTTTTCAACGCTCCAGAAGCCTCCCTGCTCCACCAATGGGACACATGCCTCCAGCTGCTCTTCATCTAACAGAAACTGATGAAAATCTATCTGACACAAACATCCTCCTCCAACTCTCTGTCCTTGTGACTTTGCAGTCTGTTATGAAGTTAGAATTGTGTTCCTGCCATGTTAGTGACTCTTTCAAGGATGAGGAAGTAGAGGCATGTAGTCAAGTCTTTGGATGTAACTTCAAAGAGCCCTACTCTCTGGATGGGAAGGTTCTAGAGCCAGGTTTGTGTTCATAGATCCTGACTTGATCTCTTACTCACATTTCTCTCATGAAATGTCAGCCAGGCAAGGCTGTGAACAAACTGTCAAAGTATCGCTTCAGCATCCATGCCCTGAAGTGGTGACAAAATTTCAGGAACAAAACGAAGCCAACTCAAGATCCCATTCATTGGGACATCATCAGTGGGACCCTGTGCTCTTTGATGAGGCTCCCATATGGTTTGGATCTGAAATGGCCCACATGGTATTCTGTTTTGAACACTGGTCCCCACTTAGTAGCTGCTGTTTGGGGAAGCTATGGGCCCTTTATGTGGTGCCACCAGCTGGTGAAAGTAAAAGCTTATAGCTAGTCCCCACTTGTTGGTGGTCCACTGTGATGTAAAGAGTCTCTGCTGCATGTTCCTGCCATGGTGAACACATCTATACCTTCTATGTTAACTGAAAGCCTTTGTCATGGGGATCCCAAATAAGCCTTCCCTTTCTTAATATGTTTCTGTCATATATTTTCATCACAGTGATGTGAACATATTTAAACATGGACTCCAGCTACTGTTATGAATCCCTAGAAGACATATATTGGTGCCATGTTCAAGGTCTCTTTTAGAATAAGGCTCATAGGTTAAAAACTGATGAAGAAAGATAACTCTTAAGAATATAGGGGGACAGGCAGCCGTAGCACATGCCTTTAATCCCAGCACTCTGGAAACAGAGCCAGGCTGATCTCTGAGTTCAAGGCCAGCCTAGTCTAGAGAGAGAATTCCAGGACAGCCAGGGCTATATGGAGAAAACCTGTCTCAAACAAACAATGTGTGTGTGTGTGTGTGTGTGTGTGCGTGTGCGTGCGTGCGTGCGTGCGTGTGCGTGTGTGTGTGTGTGTGTGTGTGTGTGTGTATGCTGAGATCAGATCATGGCTATTCAAAAATACTATATCAGTTGAGTTGTGTCCTATACCGGCAGATGTTCCTTTGGGAGAAATGTCTTTGAAATGTCCATAGGCCATGGTGAAGGCTTCCAAGCGAGAGAGCTGAGGCCCTGGCTGGGTGAACCCCGTCAGTCAGTTAATGTACAGGAGAAGGCAAAATCATCGAAGGGTCTAGACTACAGCTGTTTTCGTAGCAGTAGCAACAGCTTCTATAACCAATGTGTCACGACAAATGTAAACAAAAGCCAGCACTGAAATTCCAGCCACAGTGTCCGAGCCAGTTCAAAATCATATAACCATTGGAGTTTTTCCTTCTCTCCAAATATATTCCATATGAGCCAGGGTGTCAGGGCTGCTGGAATCTCCTGCATTTACCCAAAAAGGAGTTTGAAAGGAAAATAAAGTCAAAGAAAGACACACAAAGGCCAGGTGGGGGAGGAGGGAAAGTTTCCCTGGCCAGGCCTGTCCCCCTGGTGTGGCTGGGAAAATTGTCACTTGACCTAGGAGTCACAGGAGGAATGGTGCTCTTGTCTGGGGTCATATCCCAGTGGGATCTTTGTGTCTGCAGTGACCCAAGCCATAGTCAAGCACTGTGACCCAAATTGTAAGAACATGGAATGGTGCCAGTTCGCAAGCAGTCTGCTGCCAGCCCTAGATGAGCTGAGAGCAGAGACTGAGAATTAGTCTTTGGGAACCTACATGGTGATCTGACAAGACCACGGTCATTTTTTTTTCTGACAACTTGTTTTCATGGTAGTTCACAAAAGTATTCATCTGAGGTGATTTTTGTGGGGCATGGGATGGGAGTGAGGGATTCAGAGCTTATTGGATAAACATTGACTTAGCTTCTCCCTTTGGCCCAGGATTCCCCGTCCTGTGAGGTCAAGTGCTGTCCACTTGCCCATCCATCTACCCGGCAGTGAGCCCTACTAAAGAGGAACAGGCTACCGAGACACAAGACCTGGCCCACCCCAGTGCAATCTGATAGAAAACAAGCTGGAGGAGTCTGGGGTTGGCTCTCAGTCAGAAGCAGCTCTGATGGGCTGAGGCTGCCCATCTTCTTAGAGCCAGAATAGAGTCCTGGCACTCCAAGTGGTGATGAAATCTTGTGTTTGTTCAGGGTGATTTCTTGGCTCACCCACACTTCTAGATTTCCACATTATAGCATAGGATATTGTTTGCCTAAGTATAGTAGGGCATGTGAGTTGGTTTCTGGCATCGATCATGGAAGATTAGCTTACTTTTACCAACTCAGAATCAGCCCCAATGGCTATCACCAAAGACCACACGACTCCCAGAGTGTCTATAAGTAGATACTGAGCCGCATGTGTTATTAGCCTTGACCTTAGACCATATGATTATTAACTTTGCTTCGGTTGAAGGTAGGCCCCATCATATTGTTAAAATAGAGTTTCACAGCCCTTTAGTGCCTGGAGTTCGTCACTTTTAAAAATGTTTTTCCAAAAGAAAATGTTAAATCTCAAATACATTTTTGGCTGAATGGTTGATTTTAATGGTCTAGAGTTTTAAAAAGGAAAAAAAAAAGCAACCCTGTAACTTAATCCCTCATAAAACGTAAGTCAGAATCATGATGTTTCTGCTAAACAGATCCTTCTGCCCAGTCTAAAATTTCTACCAGCTTTTAACCTTCAAGGAATAGCAGATGGTTGTAAAATGCCATTCATATTGTTTCATCTCAAAACTGAAAATTGTCTCGTCAGTATCTGACCTCTGTTGTGTTTGTGGCTGTGAGGATGGGATGGGGTTTACAGTTCCCATTCATTCTCAGGCAGTCCTTAGCACTGATACCGAGGTACATTGCCCACGTGACGTGAGCATGGTATGATGGTACCACCTCCTACCTTTCAACAGTTGGCTTTTCAAAGGTGCTGAGGGTCGGTGGGAAAGTTACTCAGACATCCACACCCACAGGCTGAACTTCATATCTAATGTGACCAGTGCCATCCATGTCTTGTTCAACCTAGGGTTTCATTGGTTTCCTGGCAACTTCTGCATGCCTGTGGCTTCTGCTTAATCCCAGCAGAGACAGGAATGTCAGGCCTCGAGAAGGCAGAAACACATCTGGAGAGTTCCTTTTAAAAAAAGGTCCAAGTCACTTTCAAATTCACTTAATGATATGCTCAGTAGTCGAATGCTTTGGGCACAGAGAGCCAGAACCTCTTCCAATAACACAAACTTCAGTTGTCATATTAATCTGAAGCACAAAACGCTTGCAGAAAAATCAAATGAGCAAAACAAAACCTACCCAGAATTCACCCCAAAGAAAGAAGCCAATATGCCAACATCAAAGGCTCAATGCTTTGGTTCTAGAAATTGAAAAGTATCCGCCCCTGTCCTGAGTTCACACTGCCTCAATAAACAGTGTCTCAGCTGTGTGTCAAAGTTGGTGAGGACTTTTTGTTATCATTATGAATGTGACTCTCCTGACACTGTTTTTACCACCTTGTGCTGGCTTCCTATTCAGAGAGATTAAGAAGAGCTGAAACTAAGACCCAGGACTGTGGCAGTGGGAAGCACAGGCTACATGAGCTAGCATGAGCTACCTAGGACCTATTTTGAACTTTGTTATTTCTTCTGAAATTGGTTTGTTTCGGAAGGTCCTTCTATATTATTTTCCACTTTTTGTTGTTTTTTTTTGTTTGTTTGTTTTGGTAAATTTTACTTCTTGGTAAAGATGTAGAGATGTTGAGAACCAAGGAGAAGGGGATCACTGGTTTACAAACACACTTTAGTGTAGCAGGTTGTTTCTGAACAGATGGGGCTTTTACATCTGTGATATCCTGTGAGAAAACACTGCGAATTAAGGTGGAAGTCTGCCGTTGTCTGGATATCGAGCCTTCTAGAGCTCAGTGCTATCTGGAGGACACCCTTCATTGGCAGGGCTTCCCCTTCTCTGACCTTGACTAGGGAATTCAAAAAGCCCCCACATGCACCTACGTGCAGAAAGCCACAAAACCTTAGTTAAATTACAGGTTCAACTTCTTTTCTCCCAGTGAGAACCCATTCAGCTAGCACCTGAGATTCCTGCAATGCTTTCTCAGGCTAATGCTTGTAGCCTAAGCCCTCATCCAGTGACCTTTGCCCATCCTGGATGATTCTACCCCCACCACTCCCAACCTCCCCAAATTATATAAGCCTTGAAAACCCCAAGTAAAGTTGATCTGCCTCCCTTCAGCTGGTCCCAGTGTTTCTTCTTCAGCGTACCTATGCACAGGTCTTTTGAACACACCCTCATCTGTTGACTCTGTTCCCTTTGCTCTCAGCCCACAATCCCTGAGGGCAGGGAGAGCCACAATATCCCATGTTCAAGACACCAGAACCACAAAAAGAACACTCACCCAGCAGTGCACGTGGATATGAGGAGGAACCTGGGGACACTGGCTTGTGTGCCCTGAGAGGGGACCAGTACTACTAGGAAGTCCCACAGTGTCCTACTTCCCAAAGCTAGTAATCCCTGGGAGAATGGAGCAGTCTTGGGAGTGGAGGATCCATCCCAACTCCTTCCCTGTAATTAATTACCTTCTAGGATTTCATGTTTTCATTTAAGGAGGTGCAGATATCCTTTCGGCCCTTTTGCAGTCACCCAGGTTGGAAAGCTTAAAATCTTTTGATTATACCTTGAAAGAAAGAACGAATGTTCTCAGAAATCTGCTCAAGAACTTCCTGGAAACTTTCCCAATTCACCATAGAAAACACAGATGCCAGACTGCTGGATGCTAGGCATGTGGCTGTCAACAACTCTTATTCCTCCAGGCCATCTTCAAGAATTATGATAGAGATTTTTTTTTTCCTTAAATCCGTGCATAGCTTTAGTGCTTTCATGATAAATGGGCCTGGAGTACATCTTCACAACATCTTTATGGAGTCCTATTCTGGGAGGGGAGATTCATGGGTAATCAAGTCTACTCAAAGACCCCTCTTGGTTGGGAATATGCAGGTTATCTGTAGTTAGCATAGGCTATCCCAGAACAGTCTGTGAGTTGTTCAAGCTAATCTTGATTAACTCCTGACAAGGCCAGGGCTAACACACCCTTCATTTGGCCTTGCAGTAGCTGATCCTCTGGGATTCTGGTTCATTTGGCCTTGGCAAAATGACAGTCTATTGGGAAACTAAAGGTATCTTTCACAAAGTACTACTTCTATCTCTGAATTTTCTTCTCCAAGCCTCGGATGTGTAGATACAGAGATCAGATACGGGCTCCACAGCCAGTGTTCTTATGTTTTAACCTCTAGTTTCTAATTCTTCTTATTTTTTATTTTTAGTTATATTACTCCTTTATCATTTATTTAGCATCTATGTGCACAGGTGCTGGTTATGGTACATGTGTGGAGGCCAGAGTCAACTAGTGAAGTCAATTCTCTCCCTCCATTACATAGATCCCAGGAGATGGACTTGGGTCATCAGTTTGGACTGTGCTGTCTCTGGCCCTTACCCCCAGTTCTTAGCAGCTGTTTAACCCTGGGCACATTTCTTAGTGTCTCTGAGCATCTGTTTCCTATGAACAAACAGAACAGATAACCTCAGACATGTCCAAAGGACTGGTGGCAATAATGACCTTGTGTCCAGATGGGCACTTGTGTTGACACTGTTGTTGGTCTTTGGGAAGGGGTGTGTTAGTTTATTGGGTTTTGTCTTGATTATGTTCTATTTTGTTTCATGATAGGATCACAGATAATCCTGACTGGTTTCAAAGTCACTATATAACTAAACTCGAACTTGATCTAGATCCTCCTGCCTCTGTTCCCCAAGTGCTGGGATTACAGGTGTGGAACCTCCATCCTTGGCGCCAAGATACTTTCTGAATCATTTGTTTGATTTTTTTTATATTCAGTCACTGATCAGACAAGCATTGAGTAAGGGCTTAACTTGGCCCAGTATTTGAGCTTCTAAGGATAGACCAGCACTGTCCATCACATCAGCATCCATCACAGTATGAGCCCTGGCATTGTTGGCATGAGTGTCGTGCTGTGTGGCACAGGGTCCCTGCTGGCTTCCATTCTTTTGCTAGTAGGAGATTACCCATTTGGTGCCTCTTGATTTGGCTCCTTGGATAGCTCTCCGGTTAGACCTGGTGAGGAATTCTTTTCCTCCTGTGTTATTTTGAAACTCACCTTTGAGACCAGTAACTGAAATTGTTTTCTAATACAAATTCTGAGGTCACATGAAGTTGACTGGCCACATCCCATGACACATGCCCATTTGCCCTTGTTTATTTTAAAAATAAACTTAGAGTAAAAAAAAAATACATATACCCCCCATCTCAGATGCAAATTAAAGCCAGACATTATTTCCACACATCTGTGAAATGGAGCAAGCAAGCCAATGGTATGAAATGAAGCCTAATACTTAACCATATTTTACTAGTCGTTGCTAAGGCTGAATTAATGGTGACTTGGAGAATATGTGACAAATGATGCTGTAATGGTAGCCTCTGTCTCTTTAATGTTCTCCACCAAAGATTCTTTATGCTAACATGAGGTAGTCAGTTAGAAAAACACATTTTCAGAAGGATTTATGGGGCATTTTAAACACTCAAAGTCCTGGTTTTCTGAAATCTAATCTTTTGTGCTCTCTCACCCATTTTTCGAGCCACATGCTTCAAACTGGCTCAGAATTTCTTCTTAATAATTCTAGCCCTTGAGAGAAATTCAAGCCCCAAATTTCCACTTGCAGTGTGGGCACCAAACTTTGCTTGGAGAGCAACATCAACCACCACAGAAATGCAAAAACCATGAGGAAATCCATATTCATGCAGATGAATGGGGGAGGGGCTGTTGCAAAAAATGGCATTTTTCTCTAAAGTTACCATGTGCGTTCATTACTTAAAATGATTCTCAGGGTCATCTGGAAAAATAAACATGAGAGACAGAAATGGCCAGTGATCTTTCGTTTCTTTCTTCCTTCCTTCCTTCCTTCCTTCCTTCCTTCCTTTCTTTTTTTAATTGAGAAGAAGTTTTGTGCTAGAAGGTTCCAGAATACTGGAAAGCTCCTGTTTTAAAATACTGGAGGCAACACGGGCTCAAAGGGTGAGCAGAATGAGGCAGATGGCTTTGTGAAAGTGGTGCGTGGTGCAGTAAAGAGCATCCAGCCAAATGAGTAAACAAAGAAGAAAAACACATTGACTAATTGCTCCGAGAAAGAGTTGTCTCATCCTGTGCCAGGAGCCTTAACACATTCCAGATGGTTCAGAGTTAGAAACATTCTGAAAATAAGAGCGTTAAAAAAATACACAAAAGTATAAATGACGATTTTATTGTGGTGATGGGGTTTTGCTAAGTATTTGTTAAACAGAAAAAAAAAAAATATAAAAGGGAGCCGGCAAGATGCTTCAGCGAGTGAACAAGCCTGATGACCTAAGTTCAATCCCCAGGACCCACATAGGAAGCAGAGACACAGGAACTGACTCCTGCCTGTTGCCCTCGGATCTCCATAGGTCTCTCCTCCATTATGCCTATACATATACTTATATGCATATGTATATAAGTTCATGCTTATGCAAAATAAGTAAAATGAATTTTAAAACATAAAACAATTTTAAAAAGTCATAAAACACATCTACATCTAAAGAGAGTGTCTTAATTGGGCTTTCCATTCCTGTGAACAGACACTATGGCCAAGACAACTCTTATAAAGGACAACATTTAATCCTGGCTTACAGTTTCAGAGGTTCAGTCTGTTATTGTCATGGTGGGCAGCATCTGGGCATACATGGTGCTGGAGGAACTGAGAATTCTACATCTTGATCTAAAGGCAGCCAGAAGATTGTCTTCTGCAGGAGGGGACCAGAATTCCACATGAGCAGAGAGACCTCATAGCCTATACCCACAGTGATGCACTTCCTTCAAGAAGGCCACACCTACTCCAACAAGGCCACACCTCCTAATAGTGCCATTCCCTGTGCAACAAACTTTCAAACACATGAGTCTATGGGGGCCAAATCTATTCATGCCTCCACAGAGAGCATCATTGACTTAGCATGTTTAAATATGTGTAAGTAGCAGTCATATCTGCAGCCATGATGCATGGCACTGCGTTCACATTGTATTATTAATATATGATCTTGTGAGTCAGAAAATTATTAACAGATAAAAGTAGAGAGAAACTCAAGTACTCAATAAGATACTGAAAAATAAACCCAACCTTAGTAATAATATTCTTTAGTCAGCTTTCTTTTTACTATTAAAATGACCTGAGATAGTCAACTACTAACAAGTAGAAAGATTTGTTTGGGCTCAAAGCTTTAGCCTATGGTCAGATATCAGGCTGGGGGTGTCAGCACATCATGGTGAGAGACCTGCAGAGCAAAGGGGGTCACCTCATAGCAAGGAAACAAAAGAGAGGAACAGACTCCCATGGTCTCCTGAACAGCACACACCCAAAAACCTCTCTAAGCCTGTGGTTCTCAGCCTTGCTAATGCTGCGGCCCTTTCATACAGCTCCTCATGCTGTGGTGACCCCCCAACTATAAAATCATTTTTGTTGCTGCTTCATAATTGTAATTTTGCTATCATTTTGAATCATAATTAAATATCTGCTATGCAGGATATCTGATATGCCACCCTAAAAGGGGTAGTGACCCACAGATTGCTACAAGCCCTCCTCCTTAAATCTTCTATCTTTTCCCATTAGTACAGGTTGTTTAGAGAACAAATCATAGCAGATGTTCACATTAAGAATGAGAGTACATTGTCTATTAAACTGTTGTTATTCATTATACGAGCAACTGCTAAGCAGTATAGAAGTCCCTGAAGGGAAGAGGGCAAGGAAATGCCAGTTTAGCAGCCCACTATACAATCTGGGGGAAAAGAATATGGACATGTATATTACATATATTATGTATACAGATAGTAGACACATGTATGTTAATATACATATTCACAATATGTATATTAATAATGTATTGCTTAATTAATTAATAATAACTTATTGCTACCATTGTTAATTTGGAGTTTTTGAGATGGGTTCTTATGCAGTCCCAGCTGGCCTCAAGCTCAGTATGTAGCCAAAGAAGTGTTGAATTCCTGGTCCTCCTGTCTCCCAAGTGCTGGAATTACAGGCATAAGATACCATTCCTGGCTAAAAGTGATTTAATGCTGAATAACATGAACCTTCAAAATGTCCGTAGCTTGTCAACTGATGGAAAAAACCCTAGATCTTGATTGTGGCCCTGGTGGTTGATGATTATAACAGCTGTGAAATCTTATCAAATTGTATTGTGATGTGTTTATAGTACATATTTTAATATCTTAATTACTTCAACTTCTTGAAAATGAAAAAATACCTGTATATCATAAGCAATTTAAATCAGATAGATAGAAGATAGACAAGATAGATATAGATGGTAGATAATAGATAGATAGGTAGATAGATAGATAGATAGATAGATAGATAGATAGATAGATGCTAGTTGCATTGAAGCTACTGTAATAATGTTCTCATTATAGTTTTCAACTGCAAGGCAAAAACCAGATCTAACTATCTAACAATAAAAGATTGGGGGCCAGAGAAATGGCTCAGTAGTTAAGAATACATCCTGTTCTTCTAAAATATTTTAATTTGATTCCCAGAGCCTACTCAGAGGGCTCATAGCCTGTAACTCCAGCTGCAAGGGATCCAATGACTTCTTCTGGCCATCCATATAAATGCATGCGTGAGTACACACACACACACACACACACACACACACATAAATTCTGCACACACAAATAAATTCTGCAAAATAAGAAAATGGGACAATGATTAAGTAGATGTGATGCTCCAGTGTGAAGAATATCACACAAGTAAACTAGTAGAGCAATGCTTTCAAAAGTATGTGTTGACACGAGCAGGCATGTGACATGGGCTGTGACAAGAGGCAAGCAAAGGAAGAACAGCAGAGAGTGCTTATCGTGCCATTCCATCTGAGAAACCGTGTAAGCACAAGACAGTGATAAAGTTGAAATACCTCAAAATGCTTACACCATTAGTCATACAATATTTGTATGATGAGGTTACCAATGGTTCTTAAAAATGTTTCCACCTATTATTTCATAAACACACAGAATGTTAAAGGTGGGGAAAGTGTCTTGGGTTCGGGAAAGTGATTGAATTGTCAAGTGAAAGCAACGTGAAGGCAAGAGGAGAAGGCCCTGGGTCACTGGAGCATTGCTAAGGTACCTATTATCCTGTCCCTTCCGTGCCCACTCTGAGTCCCTGAATGGTAGGCAGTATTGACCAAAAAGTCCAGTGAAGACCTGTCACTTGGATTACATCCTGAGTTCCACTTGTGGTTTGTCGTGTTGCCAGATTCTCTCTCTAGAGATTACTAACCTTGCTTCCACAATGTTTCTATCGATTCCACCAATGTGGCTGCCAAGTTCTTGCCAGTGGTCCTTTAAAAACCCACTGTGAATGCCGGGCAATGGTGGCGCACGCCTTTAACCCCAGCACTTGGGAGGCAGAGGCAGGCGGATTTCTGAGTTTGAGGCCAGCCTGGTCTACAGAGTGAGTTCCAGGACAGCCAGGGCTATACAAAGAAACCCTGCCTCGAAAAAAACAAAAACAAAAACAAAAACCCACTATGAGAGGCATGTGCACCAGCACATACACACAAGCAAATATATATACAGTGCTTTCTGCTTAGTAGGTATAAAATGTAATAAGTATGTAAGGTATGTAAGTTTCAAACCCTGAAATATGAGCGTTCTGTCTCTCTCTAATCTCTAGTTATATTGACATTATCTTGCTGTGAACACCAACCGTAAAGACCAAGCATAAAGTCCAAAAGCTTGACCTTTGGAGCAACTGCATAGATATTGTCTGCTTTCATTATAGAGGGAGCACATATATCTTTCCCATTAGTGCATAACTGCCCTTAATTGGAGAATAAAATGCCTTAGCTCTATGGCAGCTAACACGCTCACCTTCGAAGATTAAAATACCAGGATCGTGGTGTAGCCAAACCAGATGTGAACAGGGCAGCTGTTTTTAGTGTGAGGGACCGAGATTTAAACATGCATCCTTTATTTGTTTTTAATTGAGTGATTACAGGTGGCACCTAATAAAGTCTCCTTGCCATGACATCCAGAGGGCACTGATTTATTAGGCTTGGTAGGTGTGGACAGTCCGACTTGTGCTTGTGTTCCATAGCCCAATCCTGTAGGAATGCTAGAATGACATTTGCCTGTTTACTGTTCCCCGTGACTGATGAGGCTCCTTGCTGAGAAGAAATGCCAGCATGATTCAGGAGTGAAATTAGGCCTCCTTGATATCTTTCCATAAAGTATATTTTTCAAAATTCTTTCAAAATTATGTGACCGAAATAAAAGCCAGGAACTTTTCTTTAGATAGAGGTAAGCTGCCACCACCATACCCCCCTAGAGAATATAAGTCATTATTCCAAGTTTTTATATGATGAATGACTAATTCTGCAAAAATGCTGGAAATCAAGAGATAGGAGAGAAAAATGGCATGTGAGGGGAGTTGGAATGTGAGTGCCTGCATGTGCCCTCCTGACTCTTCTTCACCTTGTTCACTGTTTCTTAAAGATCCAGGAGTCCCTGGATCCTAAGAGCCAAGGTACCTGCTAGGCCTGTGTTGTAGCTGGGTGGGAGGCAGCTAAGATGGAGGTTTAGACTCCCCAGGGAAAGATGATGGGATTCCGAGTTGATGGGAAGGGTGAGTTCAAAGGCCAGCCTTTGTGGTGTGATGTGGATTCCACAAGCTGGGGCTAGGCAAGCAGCAAGCTTTTCCTTTCATGGTCATGAAGTCCGACTGTCACCAGAGCTATAGGTCCTGCACAGCCACATCTGTGGGGAGCAGTTATCCTCAAGGCTAGAGAATGATAGCCTAGTCCTACTTCTGATTAGAAGAGGTGTAGAAAATAGAGCTGCTTCATGCACTAAAGCGTGTACATTCCGGTAAAAATGGGCAGACCAACACAGAAAGCAAAAGGTCTTTGAATGGACCTGATCTTTCTAATGGCAATTTTTGGGCATCTTTCAACCAAAATTCCAATTTAGTCTCAAAATGATATTCTATATTTTTAAATTTTTAAGTAGCATGTCATTCCCTAAAGAACCAGCACATGATCTTCTCAAATCACATAAATTATGAAACCAAGCCAAGGAATAAATACTAAATCTTCAGATGGGCCCAGGGACCCAATATGCCCTTAGTGTCTCTGTCTGTACACCGTCTTTTCCCTTAAATACCCAGCTAGTATGTTGATGACAGTGGAGAGATCTTATAAAATCTGTTTGGAAGCTTGTTATATGTCAAGAACAGGCCAGATACAAGACAATTTATCCTGGAAGGTTAAGATGGCCCACAGTGGGGAGAGAAAGCCAACTCTTGAAAGTTGTCATCTGACATTTATGTGCATACAGATGCTTGCATACACACACATACACACACACGCACACGCACACACATGCATGCACATACACACGTGCACACATATAAAACAATTTTAAGAAGATCACTTGTACAGAAAAGAAAGTGTTGCCCAACTGGAACCAGGGAGATAAAAATATATGAAATTTCCAAGATGTGTTGTCCACAAATTTTTAAAGAAAATAGGATCAATTATATATAGGTTGTGTGTCATCTATAAGCACAACCTTCTCTGAGACTTTGATAAAGCTAATGGAGATGTGGATGGAAAAAGCTCTGTGATTGTTTGTGAATATGGTACAGAATGGGATTATCGTCACTGGACTGGCAGATCTTAAGATCTTAGGGAAGACTTGATCTGTCAGTGAGTAATCCCGTGGAGTCAGTATTGTACTCTCAATTTCAATTAAACTAGAACCTGAATTCTTTTTTGTCTTAATTGGAAAGGTTAGATATTTTTCTGGTGTGATGACAGAGTACTGGCATCATAAGGGAACACTTTGAAACAGAGGATGGCAACACTACTTGTTCTTATACTGTCAACCTAAATAACACAGAAGCTCTCCAACGAGCGTTGATAGAGTATTGATATTTGAGACACATTGCTGTGCGAATATATATGACATGGTAAATGGTGAACACCTTCAAAGAGGTGAGGGTAAGGAAAGGTCTTTCAGCCTCAATAAGGAGGATTACAGAAGACATTCTGAAATAACAGTCCTTGGCCACAGAGTAAGCAACAAGGGTGATGCTCGTCTGAGCTTGAATAGACAGTTGCTAAGCAGCTGTCCTCAGGGGAGTGCATTTGTATAAAGTTGCAAGGGCCTTTGTGCAGGATTGTTTTGACAAGAGCCTTGTGGTCATACCATACATGAGAAACCTTTTGTAACCTTTTAGAATAATTAACTGTTATTTTCTGTTTCTGGTTAGAGTTGGTACGAGCAACCCCATTTGTAGTTATGGTAGTTTTACCCTTGTTAGGGACTTGTTGGTCTTCAGGACCTGTTGTCAAACCCTAGGTTGTGTATTTTATTTAGTGGTCACCCTATGCAGCAGATTCTATAATTTTGTTCATCTTACAGATGTGGGAACCATCAGCCTGGAGAGAATCCGTGGCCTCCCTCAGCTGAAGAGCTGGTAGTTGGTAGAGGCAGCTCTCACACCCAGGCCTGGGTGACTTCTAACACCTCTGTGTGGCCCTTGCCTTTACTTACCCTCCATGCAGAGTGCAGAGTGAGGAGATGAAGATCCGTGGAGGGATGGCACTTAGTGGAGAGTAGGCATCTAGGACATTCTACTCTGCTAAATTTGTAAGATGGCAGTGTTTCTAGAAAGCACGGTGGTTCTGGCACTATGCTGGCCTTTGACCTCTTGATGTATTAGTCCCTTTCTCATATGGCAAATGTTTTAATGGTTGGGATTACTCAAGTGGCCGCTTTAATAAGGTGCTTGCAAAGGCTCAGCCTTGACAACTGTAAAGCCATTTGTTTCTGTCATGTCTATGACTTTGGCTTTCATCGGGCTTTCTAATGCATGGAGGAATGGAATGTATGAAAGTAAACAGTCCAGGCAAAATTGCTTATTTTTCTAAAATAGCAAAGCAAAGACGGAGGTCCTTTCTGTCTAGATCCTGCAAATGGCTGCGGGTGTCACAAAGTTCCTTTGAGTGTGTGACTCATGTAGAACTAACCAATGATCGATGAACAAACTTAAAATTCTTTTTAGTAGGCTAATCATTCTAGCCACATAGATCGAGAAATATGCAATGATGTGTTCACTGTTCAATTTAAAGTGAGTTGACATTCAGTAACATTTATTTCTATATTACATGGGAAAGTACATAATCATAGAAAGAAGTATGATTACCCACTAGTAAAAATCAGCTTACATTGTATTGGATCTTGCTAGGGTGTTAACAAGAATTATTACTTTTCAAATACTTTGCAAAAGCCTTTATTACTCATGAATACCATTGAGTTGGTATGCTATGAATAGCAATTGCAAACATTCCATACTAACAGTGAGTATCATATATTTCCCTTAAAATACTAGCATTCCTCCTATCTCCATGTTCATCTTTGTGTGTGAACAGACCAATCTCATATGTCATCTGGTTTTAACATGACAGTTATGGAAATGGCTTATTTATCATCTGCTGCTGGAAAGTATAAGCTTGAATTTCAGCCTACTTCATCTGTATTTATTTTACATTAGGAAAAAGTTGTTATTCATGTATCTCTCCAGCCAGGAGATAAACTAAGGGTGTTATATGGGACTGAAACCTAACTCCCTCTTAAACACTCCAAGTGGATATAAAGAATGATGTTGCAACCATTAACATATTGAAAACGGGATCTAAGCACCTCGAGGAATACAGACACATGGTGGTCTAAACACCTTCAAGATGTTCTCCTGGCAAAAAATGAACACTTGGGGCTCATCTCCAGGGGTGTTCTGAACAGTCAGTTCTGGTAGTCAAAAAAACCTTTTAACAAGTGGATCAAAATGCTGCCCCTGATTGTGACCTCTAAAATGCATCCATGAGCTACAGTTTGCATGAGCCTCTGTTGCCTCTGACCAGAGCCAGCAAACTTTAAGAACAGGAATGGTTCTTCTATATGCTCTAGCTCTCTCCCCATGACATCCACAGCTCTCCCGTCCTGCTGCATTGGACTTTGCAGCAGCGGTGGCAGTGTATAGAATTTTCTTATGCATCAGGCATTTCTGCAAATGTTCAAAAAAGATGGGAGACATTAAATCTACTCAAAGAAGAACCAAAGAGATGTCATCTCCCTATAATTAGCCAAGACATTACCAGTATGTTTTATTATGTAAGATCCAAGCTGTGATGACTGAGTTAAGCTGTATGGTATTCTATCCATTTGGGTTGAAATTGTATAGAAGTTAGCAGTGAGGACATTCTTATTCCTACAGCCATTTATGTTCACGGCATCTCTGTGTGCTCATTGCTAAAGAACACACACTTGCTAAGATTCTTCCTGACCTTTTGTCTTGGTTTAACTATGCTTGGCCCCAGGACGTGGCACTGTTTGGAGGTGTGGCCTAGTTGGAGTAGGTGTAGCCTTGGAGTAGGTGTGTCACTGTGGGTGTGGGCTTTAAGACCCTTAGCCTAGTTCCCTAGAAGCCAGTCTTTTCCTGTTTGCCTTGTAACAAGATATAGAACTCTCAGCTCCTCCCACACTCCATGCCTTCCTGGACACTGCCATGCTCCAGCCTTGATGATAATGGATTGAACTTCTGAACCTTTAAGCCAGCCCCAATTAAATGTCCTTATAAGAGTTGGCTTGGTCGTGGTGTCTGTTCACAGTGATGAAACCTAAGACACCTTCTCATGAGAGTCCAGTAATGTGCACATCTTACATGGTGTCTTACAGAGGACACTTACTAGAAAACAAATGACTTTATATGGTCTTATAAAGAAACTTTGAGGGCTGACAAGATGATTCAGTGGATAAAGGCACTTGTCTCCAAGGCTGACGACCTACATTTGACCCCACCCCCAGGTAGAAAGAGAGAACCAACTCACAGACATTGTGTTCTCCGACCTCTGGGCACATGGACACATGCAGAGGAAGTAGTGTAAGGACTCTATTTTTAAAAAGGTAACACGTAATAGATTGCTTTTCTATTGTTTTAAGAACTCTGTCTTACATGGTGACAAGTAACTGTTAAATTTTTAGTCTAAGAAAGGAAACTGGGCAGTGGAGACCAGAGGTCAGTGTGACAGTACTGTGAAGTGTCTCTAAGCTTGGAACTTAACTACATTGTTCCCTGAATTAGAAGTTGTTGGTAACCTTCTCTTTGGATCCAAGAGTAAAATGGGCAGAAGAGACATTTGAAAATCAAGCTCATACCCCCAGTGTTTCTTCTATCTGAAAGCCCACAACCCTCATGGACACTCAGAGGTGTAGTAGTGAAGGGGTTCAGTCCTTACATTTGGCTATGAGGATTGTAGCCAGGCCAGCCAGAGGGCAGGTCCATGGAGATCTTTAAATCAGTCATACTTGACAAGTTGTCACGAGGAAAGGACATGGATAGTCATCGATCTACTAGTGTGTTTATATATGGTTTTGTTAGAAGGTGGAGCGACTAGAAGTATTGTTTTTTTTTTTTTTAAAGTGTTTCTTTAACTGTGCGTGACTTGGAAAAGAGGATTGTACCCTTATGGACCAGTTTCCACTATTATATCAAAATGAGATAAAAGTATGGTATGGATGGGGTGCCAATTCGCTTACTCAGTTCTAAACACTTAGGTTGTTGTTTTTAGAACATCATGAAATTTCATTTCATGCTCCAGTAAATCTAAGATGTAATGGCTTACAGCTTTTCCAGTTAGGCTTCTCCCTCAGACATCTTTGGCTTTCCATCTTTTGAATGCAGTCTGGAAGACTGCCTCAAATGGCACCCTGGTTATCCCTTCCCTCCCATCCTTTCCCCCACCTTCCTTTAAAGCCAGTATACAGTGAACCAGATTCAATGATATCAGGGCCTAATTATTTTTTAAAATAATGCTCCTTTAAAAAAACTCCTTAGAAATCAGCACCTGTTTCTTGGTGTCTTCTAATCTATAGCATGCTCCTTCCAGTGTGGTAAGTTGTGTCCTTGTAAACCTTTTGTTCCATGCTAAGAAGATGGCTATGGGTGGGGATGTAAGCTCAGAGGTCCTGTGCTTGGCTTCCCATGCTCAAGCCTTTTGTTCAATTCCAGTCCAGTCGTAGAAGGGATGAGAGGAAAGGAGGGGGGAGAAAAGAAGGAGGGAGAGGAGGGGAGAAGAAGAGGGGAAGAGAAGAGAGAAAGGAAGAAGAGAGAAGGGAAAGGGAGGGGAGAGGAGAGTGTAGGGAAGTGGAGAGGTAAGAAAGAAGGGAGGGAGAGGAAGGAGGGGAAATGGAAGAAAAGGAGTGTGCCAGAAGGGACAAGGACCCTGGCGCACATTACCATAGTTTCAGGCTTGCATTACAACAGAAGTCCATCCTGGCAGTCTGACCTCTCTTCCACTAATGTGGCAGGCTTCTGCAGCTTCTCTTAACATGTGTAACTTAAAAGTTCTGCCCATGAGCCCTCCCCCACCGTCTTCATTTATAGCTGCCTTCAGAGCTTCTGCCCAACACATTCGTCTTTCTCACATCAGAAAAATGAAAGTGGTAGATTTTTCTCATTAGAATTTATCTTCAGCTACAAATTCATGTTCCTACTGCAACAAAAACTTTCAAAACCATTTTTTTTAAATATATTTTGGCTTCCCAGATTGCTTTTGCCAGTTTACTGTGCTTGTAACATTTTTACAGTGCATAAATGTTAATACCAAACAATTACCACTCTATTTTCAAGCTCTGTGACTTTACCCCGCCATACCTCCCTCTGATGGTCCTGGTGTGTCTGGCGTTCAGTGGGCAGTTTCAAACTTAGCTTAAATAAACAAATGGGGCTCCCATACAAACGGGAGTGGAGCCCTCAGTGCATTCCTTCATCGGGCTCTGCTTTGGATGTGCTTGTAAATACATGCTCTGTCCTACAGCACACGTTGCAGATCTTATAGTAAATGGAGAAAGGAGCTGGCCATAGACCTGTTCCTTTAACCTCCTCCAAAACCTGCTGCCTTCAGTGCCCAGAGCTGCCCAGGTCAAGTGGATCAGATTTGAGAGGAGCATTGCACACAGGCCGAAGGGAATGGACAGCATCCTCAGAGCATCATCTCACACTCCCAGACTTGGCAATGGTTATTTTGAGTAGCACTTCTCATTAACTTAACTTCTTAATGTCTGGGCAGGAGGTTAAATATCTCCCTTATCTTTCACGTTCAGCCTCTATGAACAGCTTCGTCATTCACAGCCCTAGGAGCTCTTATCAAAATTTCACTATGGTTAACATTCTAGAGAAAGCAACCCAGTTGCTGGCTCCTGGGACTGTCAGGTCCCCTGTCAAGACAGATGACGGTGATAGAGAGAATGTTGAGACAAAACAAAAATGGCAATGGACTT
>NW_022196902.1:706338-723176 GCF_008632895.1 Mastomys coucha | reverse complement strand
GTGTGTATATATGTATATGTATTGTGTGTATGTGTGTGTGTATGTGTGGTGTGTATGTGTGGTGTGTATGTGTGTGTGTAGATTAGTAGTCTTTCAAAGAATTTACTGGCTTTTGGGTGGATTTGGAGTCCAGACTTGGGGAGAAAACACCTGATTGCAGTTTGTCCTCTCCCTACCAATCCTAGGTGCCAGGAAAAGCCAACCCCAGAGCCTTGACCTAGACAGGCCGTGGGCTGTCCCCTACAGATCCCTCTCCAGTATGTGATTGGCACCAGGAGGAACTAAGGTGCCTCTTCCAGCCCTGGAGCTTGGCTCTAAGCTTTAGGATCTTATGTGTAGTTGGCACACTGCTGTAGGAGCCTCAGCTCCAGCTGTCATGAGCACTGGGATACTCAGGCCCCCACACAGCCTCTGCAGGTGTCGGTACCCTCGGTTATTGGTTTATCTGGAGTATTCATTCTTCTGACCTAACCAAAAAATGCATTTGCTTACCACAAAGATCAAATCTTGTGATGCCCCTTCTTTCCCCTTCTGATGTTCCATTGGAAGGAGGCTCACCAGGTCCCCAGGGAGCAAGGACTCCCAAGTGGTTATAGGAGGGTTTTTGTGTGTCTGTTTGTCTGATTATTTTTATCTTTCTTAGGGGTAAGTCTGTGTGTTCGGCTCTTAAAGGGTCTCCTACTCTGTGCACTGGGCTTAGTAGGTACACCATTGAGCAGAAGTGTGTGTTCTGAGTCCAGGCCACTAAATTCCCAACGCCACTGCTCCTCCACAGCTGTTGTCCCTGCCACAGCCCCTACCACGGCCACTGCCATCTTTGCTGGCTTAGCAGCATCCAAGTTAACTGACAGGTAGTTGAGTTGCCCAAGTCGGAGTCACTCCATCGGCCACCCTCATCTTTAGAATCTACAGAATTGAGAGCCACTCATATGACATTTCTACCTGTCCCGTGGCAGGCTACTGACCAGTTAGCCTCTATCCCCAAATGGGCAGTGCTCCGGTCTCCATGGTTGTTGGGCGACCCACTCCATCCTGGTCTTAGTGGACTTCCATTGACCCCACGCCACACAAGCAAAGTACATTCTCCTCCTGGGTCTTTTCTATCGAGCTCCCGCTTCCAACTATCAAAGTGTTAAAAAGCCTTCATTTTCACTCACCAAAGGAGCCTAGCAGTCTAGGGGAATGGAGAAAAGCATGTATATTACACTTGGCTGCACAGAGCAAAGGTTCTCTTAAAATTCAAAGTGATCTCAACTTAATTTTTAGTTATTTATACTTCTAGATCTGAAATGAAGACCAAAAAGAAAAAGAAAGAAAAAGACCTCTGTTTACTTTACTAACCTGAAACTCAGAGACAGCCATGAAGTGGGCTCACCCCCCCCCCCTTAATTACTATACCTCCAAGAAGGTGACCTTAACGAGCCATCAATAACCAGAGTGGCACATCAAAGGCGGCTCCTGTCAGCCCCGCCCACTGCTGTGAAGTCAGAGTGACACACATTCATTTCCGCTGCCCACAGCTGCAGGGCAGCCAGGCTACCCTGCGGTTGTATTTCATGTGTCTGAACTGTGTGGCCGCCCTGCCTAATTCAGGAAATGAGTTTACTCTATCTGTGACACACATCGTGTTCACACGGTTTCTGTGGCAGCCAGCACCGGGGCGGGGCTCTGCAGGAGTCGCTAGGCTGGCAGCCCTAAGGTGCTTGTCCTGTTGCTCACCCCGCCTCCCCCCTGCTGCCTCCTGCTCCTGGTCCTCCTCACCTGACCCTGACCATGCATGCATTCCTTCACACCTGTCACCTGAGAAAGTGTTCCTCTCTTTTGTGTGCTAAAAATTTCTGGATCTAATCTAACCTAGGAATAATAAAATGCAGATTTAAAAAACAAAACAAAACAAAAACCAGAATACTTGTTGAAGTGGCAAGGCCTCTTGTCAATCACTGTTCAGCTAACCAGAAGCTGAAAAATGACACCTCTCTTTTGATGATGCCTGTCTCCACCCCAGGTAAAATGTGACCTCTCTTGTGTTCCTATAAAGTGCATATCCATTTCTTGCATGTGACCTCTGTTGAAGCATGTTAAAACAAGTCTAGATTGGTGAGTGGGAGGCCTGTGAAGTATTCATTCTCTCAAATGGAGATAGGGAGCCGCAGGGTCTGTCCAGCATCAAACACAGCTTCAGCCAGCCATGAGGTTGGATTCTTTTGCACTGGGTTAGCCCCCCTCCAAGGTCATAAGGCAAGGCCTCTGTCCTCTGCCGCAGCTGGGTTTACACACTGTTTCCAGATTGTTTATTTTGGCCCATAGTCAAGGCAACAACTTATTTCCATTATACGTTTGACAGGCTAAGACGGGGCGGGCGCTAGGGGAGGCTCCAAGCGGCAGGTTTCTGATTTCTTTTTTATTTACATCAAAGGAGCTTTTTAGAGTCCCTAAGATTATGAACCAGTCTAAACATCATGCCCATGCAACAGAGGTGGAGAGAGTTGAGGCTTTAGCAAAATGTCCAGATCTGGGTCAGTAAAAGCATAATCTGTCCATAGTCTCTGCTGAAGTTAAGCACATCATGCTGGCTACCACAGTCTTATACACAAGCTAGGTTCTTGGTGAATGATGAGATTTATTATCATGTTTTAACATGAATCCCCAATCTGGGTAGGGTGGTTCACTGAATGGACCACGTGTTGACACATAGCACCTGCACATTTTGCAATGACCCCTACATTCAATGCAGTAGCGGCATGGTGCTGAGCCAGGATGAGATTCCCAAAGGCCTGAAGGGCTTGACTGTGTTAGGCAGCACTTCCTCTGAAAGCTCAGCTTTCTGAAGATGTTCCCAGTATCCCTGATGTGACATCTTCCACAAGGAATTAATTACTCAAGGCAGGGCAAAAAGACCCCATGTATACCCACAGCAGATGCCTTGGCACATGGAGCAAACGGGTGTGACCTGAATAAATGTTTTACTCCTATTTTTGCATGTGTATATGTGTATACGGTGCATACACATGGGTGTGTGTACAGTGTGAACACATGTGGAGAGAGTCTGAAGTTAACATCAGATGTCTCTCTCAGTCCCTCTCTATATTATTTATTGAGTCAGGGTCTCTTGCGGAACCCAGAGCATGACACTTCAAACTAGTGTGGCTAACCATGTACCCCAAGTCTCAGCCTCCTGAGCGACGGGATGTAGAGGCAAACTGTTCTGCCCAGCTTCTTATGTGAATGTCGGGGAGTCTGAACTCTGATCCTCACCCTTGTGCTGGAAATGCTTTCTTATGCCATCTCTAAAAATAACATTTTTCTTGTGCTGATGGGGGGGGAAGAAGATGAAAACATTGAAGATAGTAGCCAATCAAATCATTGCGCACCACTGATCCAACAAAATCAAGTCACATAGATGTCACTCTGAGCAGAGGTACTCAGAGTCCTTTAGACTCTGAGTTCATTTAGTTATAACATGCCTAGCACACCGTTGTTAACTGTAAGCTGGCGGAGGAACAGATCTGTCTGCATGGATACTTAAGGGTGTGGCAAGCCACCCCTTACTGTAGTCATTCTAAAGTGTGATCAAGTTTGTGAAAGTGACCTATCACCATTATGTGGTTTCAACAAAGACATAAAAGAAGAAGAAGAAGAAGAAGAAGAAGAAGAAGAAGAAGAAGAAGAAGAAGAAGAAGAAGAAGAAGAAGAAGAAGAAGAAGAAGAAGAAGAAGAAGAAGCTGATTTCCACTCCCTAACCAGACCAGCCATGCCTTCCCTATTAGCCTACCTCAAGATATCAGATTTCTAGACATGGAGGAAATTTCTCAAGCAGTAGCTTATGTAACATCAACACCCAGAGTTGCCCTTCGGGTTAATCCAGTCTTATGGATGGATTTCAAATGCAGGTTTCAAGTCAACAAACTGGTATGGAAGGTTGTTCTATTGCAGCATGGAGATGGGCACTGGGGAGCAAACACTGAGACAGGCACAGTCCCTTTCGTTCTGAAAACACTTTTGCTGGTTGCTAGGTTTTTCAGCAGATCCTTCTGGGCTCCCCGCAGTACTGCCTCCCCCACCCAAGTCAGAACACTCAAGCCCTTCTTTTAGACCAATCCCCTTAGTGCCAGAGTACACACTGGGCCAGGAGAAGTGGGTGGTTATAGATTTCCACTCAATTTGGAAATTAATAGCCTGTGATATAGCCAGAAAGTGCTAGACTGGAATCAGAAAGCCTTCTTTCCAGTCTCAGGACTTCACTCAGGACAAGGCTTAACACCTTGAGCAATCTCTCGGGTCCTCGGTGCCTTAACAGCGACTTGGGCAAATTGTCGAATTCTGAAGTCACTGAGCTATGCAAGATGAATCTTTCTGCATGGTATTTATGATAAGTCCACCAGTTCCAGCTTCCACCAGTTCAGGAGAGGAAGTGCTGATCCAACCAAGAAGCAAACCGGAATGCCCTGCCTTCTCCTGCCCATGGTCACCGGTTCTGTGGGAAGGGGAGAATGTTCCCTTAGCCTGGGGGACCCGCTCCACTTTAGGGTGGACACAGTTGGAACTTGGCTCAGCTTGCCAGCCTGAGACCCAATATCTGGCTTCTCTGTTTTCCAGCTCTGGGAGCCTGAGCAGGTCCTGGTATGAAAGCAATGCCTATGAAGGTGATAAATGACCCCGGAGCATTGTGGGTGGGGGCGTTCACAAAAATCAAAGGTGTGTATATGTATCTCCCAGAGCCTGGCACAGGACAAGCTGTCAGAATGTCTGAGGACAATGTTGCATTCACTCCACTCACTCCTGCACCTGGTACCAAACTATCGCTCAATAAATATTTGTAAAGAGAGTGGGGAAGGTGGCCATGGGTGTACCACAGAGGCCTGACTGGAGCATTAACAGAAACTACTGGCTTTCTGGGTTTATACAACCCAGAGTTTCAAAGCCTTCGTAGCAAAAGGACTGGAGGATTTTCCTGTGGTAAAGAGGCAGATGACATAAAATAATGAGCTGGCCCTTGGGGTCTGAGGGCACCGTCTCTCTCAGGGGGATAGTCATGCTAAGACTAGGCCCTCCTCCAAGAAAAGCCAGAAATTCAGATTCCACATGAAATAGGGCAAGTCCTTATAATTAAATCAATTTCTAAACCATTGCATTGGCCACATGTGGATCTCTAAAGTAGAGTTGTTTTGTGTCTGAAGCAGTGACACTCTAAAAAAAAAGAAGAAGAAGAAGAAGAAGCATCAATAACAACAAAAATCCCCGATTTTGTGTATAGTTGCAGTCAGGAGAGAGACTTAATTCCACTGTTTAAGCAAATTTGTTTTGTTTGAAAAGAATAGCTAGTGTTTTGCAAAATTGGGGAAGACTTAGCCCCAGTACTAAATTCCCTGCAGGAAAATGCATGACAGTGTGCCTTTGAAATGTGATTTGAAATAGTCTCTATCGATGGCAAGATGGCTCAGCAGGAAAAGGCCCTTGCTGAGAAGCCAGGAGGCCTGAGTTTGATCCCCAGGAATCTCATAGTGAAAGGAAAGCACTGGCTCCCACAAGTTGTCCTCTGCCCTCTACACAGTGCACTGTTTACAAGTGCACACATGTACACATAATAAGGAAAACAATGAAGAAAGGAAGATTCGCTATTGGCCGCATAAGGCAAGCTGACCCCTGGTCTTCCCAAATGATGCTGGACACTTACTGTAGGTAAGGCCCATGGAAAAATTTAAAAGCTGCATTTCTGGTGCACTCTGCTGGAACTGAATGTGGTGAATCTCTGAGTTAGGGGTCAGTCTGGTCTACATAGTAAGTGCCAGGACTAGATAATGGTCCCTACCTCAAGAAAAAAAAAAACTCAGGAATCTTTCCTTTCCTTTTTTTTCTTCTTCCTTCTTCTTCCTCTCCTTCTCTGTCTCTGTCTCAGAAGAAAAAAACACATTAGTATTTATCTTTTTTCATTTTCATTAGCATAGGGTCTCACTGTGCTAGCAAGCTAACCTCCAACTCCAATGTGATCATCCCTCCTCAGCCTTTCAGGTGGCTGGACCTCCTTCCCCCACCTTTTACCCAGTTTACAACAAACTGGAGGAGATGATGAGCAAGTGTGTTAGGGCTTCCATTGCTGTGAAAAGACACAATGACCCGGACACTCTTATAACAGGAAATCACTTAACTGGGACTGGCTTACAGGTTCAGAGGTTTAGTCCATTATCATCCTGGCGGCAAACATGGTAACAGGCAGGTATGGGTCATGCTGGAGAAGGATCTGAGAGTTCTACATCCTGATCCTCAGGCAGCAGAAGGAAGCTGTGTGCCACACTGGGCATAGCTTGAACATATGAAACCTCAAAGCTCAAGCTCACAGTGACACATGCCCTCCTAATAGTGCTACTCCCTATGGGCCAAGCAGTCAAACACATGAGTCTATGGGGCCATTCTTTCTAAACCACCAAAACAAATGAGCCTAGAAATGAGGTATCTCCCCAGCCTAGAAATGAGATTTCCCATGGTGATATTTTCTCCTTTTTGTTGGGTGTCCAATACCAGGCTGTCTCATGCACCCCGGTTACTCCTGAAGCAAGGCTTCCTAGATAGCTTGCTCATGGGCTCCCTGGTTCTTTTCCAGAGCATCGGAAACTTGGCAACATGACTGTGACTGTGAGGAAGACCACCCCCTCCCCCGAGGCGGTGCAGATTCTCTACCAGAGAATGAGATACGAGTACGAGTTCTACCACTACGTCAAAGAGCAGTTCCACCTGCTCAAGCGCAAGCTCGGACTGAAGTCTCGCTCGAGCAGACCTCCCCTGAGACCGCAGTTCTTCATTCCCACCCCTCTGGAGACGGAGGAGCCCATCGATGATGAGGAGCAAGACGATGAGAAATGGCTAGAAGATATTTATAAGAGGTGATGCCTGCACCAGATTGCTTCTGTGGCTTCGTCCCCCCCCCCCACTCCCTTTTACAAAGTTCTTTGGGGAAGAAAAATTCAGAAGGGACTTTCATTAATGCTTGGGTGCATTAAAAAGAACAAAACATTCCCACATGTTGGGGTCATTGGGAGATGCCCGGTTTTGCGGGTTTTATTTGTTTAATTTTATTCTGTGTGGTTTTTTTCTTCCCTCTTTGAAGCTTCCCCAGATACACTAGATGGCTCTACCAACAAGGCACCTCTTCAGAAAAGAGCCTTCCCCGGTCCCTTACCTGCGCCTTTTCAGTGAAAGAAGAGAGAATTAATACCCTCCATCGTAGTCATTTTATCATTTGTAAAATGGCCCCCAAAATATTACACCCATGGGAAGAGATCCAGGCTTGTATCTTGTGAAAACAACCATTTCAGAGAGTAAGGGATCTAGAAGCCATCTTGGAGTGGAAGAAAGACAAGAGGGGGGGAATCCACTGGTTCTGGGGTTTAGGCCCCACCCACCACCCCCACCTCCCCCTGTTGGTAGAATGCTGCCTCTCTCACAGGGACACTGTCACCAAGAACACAGTACTTATCTCTGAGAGAACAGTCAGTGTCCAACACTCACCTTCTCAACTAATCAGAGCTTGGGTAGTGTGTGCGCAGTCAGCTCCGTTGAGAACTTCCGCTCGCAGGTATCTTTCTGCTTGGAAGGCACGCCAGGAAAGGCGTCAGCTTATTAGGTCAAGTGTTGGCAGGACAGATCAAGTATAAGGGCCTCGTTGTTGCACATGCAAGTGCCAGAAACTGATTGACCTTTGACCTTGAAATGTACGGCAGGAATGCTTAGCTTGATTGTACACCATGTACGACCCCGAAAGCACACTCATAGCCAAACTGGGCTTTACCGAACTTGGTATCTTTCATTCCTTCTAGACCTGCAGGAGCTGTTGTGTTTAGTAACTAAGGGTTCCAGGTCCTGCCCTAGCAACAGTAGAACCATTTTCTTATAGAACCTGTTTGCCCCCAAAACCCTTCCCAGGGACACCAATGCCAGAGACCTCAATGCCCCAAAGGGTGTCTGGGCAGGATACTGCTTGGCTAGCTTTTGAGTAGGTTGGTGCCCCAACATGATCTGAGTAAACACTGGGCAATTCTTTTGCACCAAAATAGTCCTTGCACTTATTTACTCCTGACAACTCTCCACTACCCATGATGCTCTGCTCCTTTAATTACTGAATTGTGTCTTCTTTTTTTTAAAGTCATGGAAATTTTAAAATTTCATATTCTCATCGGTTGATAGAATACAATTAGAGAAGCCAGACTGCAGTGGTGGCAGCAGGAAGGACATTGTCAAGAACTTGTGTCTGCCTCGGGTTTACCCCAGAGTCTGCCATTGAAGAGCACTAGCCAAGTGAGTTCGAAGTGCTTAAGGTAAACAAGACTCTGGCTTGACACACCAGGCACACATTTGCAGAAACCAAGTCTCTCTAGAATTTTTTTTTTCTTCCTTCACTAAAACTGGCCACTGGCCAAGGTCTAAAGCCAGTCATTTGAAAACCTGTGCCGTGTGTGCTGAAGCTCCTTCATCTGAAATGCATTAAGACGGGTCCCCACTCAAAGGCATGCAGGAAAGGCAGGGACCGCAGAGGTAGAAGTCTAGCACTGGCCACTCATGGGCCTCCTTTCTGCCTCAGAGAACAGGGACAGGAGTGGATAAGAGAGCTGTTAGCAGAGGGGGATATAGCCTTTGTCCTGATCAGAGAGAGTGAGGCCTTTCCATTACTCAGACTTTGAAGAGCAACGTTAGAAAATACCTGCTACCACTTTCCAAACAAATACAAGGACTGCAGTGAGGGGCTTTGTAAGTCTTCTCCATGGTATTGCATACACAGTGAGGGTTAGCTTCCTGAGATCCCACGGTCGAAGATAAAGCTGCGTTAGGTAGGCCTCCTCGGCTGTTGTCCAGAAGTTGGGACAGCTGGTCACTCATAATGGTTCCCTGCCTTCTAGGAGTGTAAGCAGTACTTGCTGTGTGTTCGAATTGCCACCCATGGCCACTGTCACAGCACAGGAGAGGGGCTTGGCTGACTGGTTGCAGGACCCTCCTGGCATCTTGGCCTAGCACATAGCTCCTACACCCTAAAAGTCAAGGTACTTCATCAGCTCGCTTGGGCCCTGGCCCAACATAGTTTGTACTTCATGAAATATATTGTACATTTTACATAGTTTAATTTAAAAAGAAAATACATTTTAAGCTAGTTGGTCCTTGCCTTATTTATTATAACCTTTCAGCACATTCCAAGGTTTTAGTTACTCAGGAAGGAGTTAATTAAAATGATTTTATCTTGGTCGGATGGGTGTTGTTTTAAAGGAAAACTTATTCTTATGAACCCTTGGCTGGCTCTTCTTGAATGCTGTAAAGTGCTTGTGAGTCCTTTTTTTTTTAAGTATTAAAAAATGATGTTTGACATTGATGGAAGTTCAAAAATATATATGGAACTAAAGCATTAGCTTAGCTGTAATAAAACAATCTGTGTTTGAGGTGAAGTGTTCCTTAATTTATTCATTACCCATAGGAATAAATGAATATAAATAAGTTGACCCTTTTTTTTTCTGTTATTTTGTTAGCTGGAAATTAAAGACTTCACTCCTCAAGATGTGGTTTTTTTTTTTTAAGTGTGCTTTTGAAAATTCTATCAACTTTCATCCTTGTAACTATATGACCCCCCCCCATAAGAAACAAATAGCAGCATGCGTGCACACACCAAAAAACACAACAAGCTAAAAACCTTGAGCTAGCCATTCATTCATCTAGTTGTATGTATAAAATACTAAAACATTGGCTGCTTCAGTCTATGCTGATTGGCTTGCTGTCCAGCTGCCACATCAGCACACTCAACTATGAGAACAGTGTTAGTTACTTGTCCTTCTCAGTTGCTGTGATAAAATGCAAAAAGCAAAACTACCACTTAAGGGGAAAAGGCTGTCTCTTACTTTATGCTGCTAAGTGGGCAATCCATAGTGCTGTGGAAGGCATAGCAGCAGGCAGACATGGCGGCGGGAACAGAAGCTCATGTCACATTATAGCAGAGAGACTGGAACTGGGACAAAGACCCACAGCGATGCGCTTCCCCTAGCAAGACTTTGCCTCCTAAAGGTTCCATAACCAACTCAAGCAGTGCCACCAAGTGGGGACCAGGTGTTCAGATACACACATGTGTGGGGTAGAAGGTACACTTCTCACGTAAACCACCCAAAGTATCTACAATGTGTACTGTGAGGTAGGAAAGGAAGGACATACTGCATCTCTCCATGTAAGTCCATCAGAATCACAGATGGGCTGAGCCTCTACCTGGCCAGTGAGTGGCCTTCATGTTAGAAATGCCACCTGCACTAGATGTTTTTTTATTTTGGGTCAACTTGACACAAGTTAGAATCATCAGAGAGGAAGGAGCCTCAGTTAAGGAAATGCCTCCATGGGATCCAGTTGTAAGCCATTTTCTCAATTAATGATCCATGGGTGAGGACCCATCTCATCCATGGTAGGTAGTGCTATCCCCGGCCTGGTGTCCTCAGTTCTATAAGAATAAGAACGCAGGCTGAGTGAGCCGTGGGAAGCAATCCAGTAAGCAGCAGCCCTCCATTGTCTCCTCATCAGCCCCCACCTCCAGGTTCCTGCCCTTGAGTTCCTGTCCTAACTTCTTTTGGTGATGAACAGTGATGTAGAAGTGTATGCTGAATAAACCCTTTCCTCTACAACTTGCTTTTTGGTCATGGAGTTTTCATTACAGCAGTAGAAACCCTATCTCAGACACCACCCTACGAAATGTTAATGTTGTGGTTCAATGGAACTTAGAGAGAGAGAGAGAGATGAGGAGGGGTGGAGAGAGACGGGGACCCAAGTGTTTTCTAGATGCTGGTCACTGTATTCCAGCTGCAGGTGATTGAGTGGTGTATAAAAGAATCAGAATCTGGATATTAAATGAAAGAAAAGTCTATTTTGGTAATGACACAATTTAGCTAAGAAATCCAAGCATCGGGCTGGAGAGATGGCTCAGCCGTTAAAGGCTAGGCTCACAACCAAAAATATAAGAAATCAAAGCATCTCCTTAACAGGTGGTAATAGGGGAGAGCTCTTTACTGTTTTCTTCTATAATTCAGGCAATTGAATTGGACTGAATGAAATTTGAAATCCAGAGTACTACAGAAAAAATCAGGCTGTCCCGCATCTGCTCTGCCTGCTTGGTCTAAAGTTCTTTACAAATGGAACTTTTTTTTTTTTTATAAAAGCCTATGTATTCCTTTCCTATTCTTCTTTGAATAATAAAAGTCCCGCTGGGCAGTGGTGGCGCACGTCTTTAATCCCAGCACTTGGGAGGCAGAGGCAGGCGGATTTCTGAGTTCGAGGCCAGCCTGGTCTACAGAGTGAGTTCCAGGACAGCCAGGGCTACACAGAGAAACCCTGTCTCGAAAAACCAAAAAAAAACAAAAACCAAAAAACAAAAACAAAAAACAAAAAACAAACAAACAAATAAAAAACCAAAAGTCCCTTTGTTTGGGCTCCTCCTTTGAGGGAGTCCCACAGGTTGTCATGTCAGGCAGCAGTAGTGGGAGAGGGGAGGCAGGCCTGAGAACCTGGTCACATTACCCCAGAATCAGGAAGCAGGAAGACACGAATGCTAGTGCTCTTTGCTACTCCGCTTGCTTCTTCCCAATTCTTTTTTATGGCCATGGGGTAGGGATAGTAACATTCAAGCTGGGTTTTCCTTCGCAATTAAACCTCCCTAGAAATCCCCCCATAGGCATACCTCTGGGTGTGTTCACTTCTAAAGTTGCCTTCAAGAAAGTATAGCTTTATCGCTTACTTTCTTTGGCTGATCATAAGACACGTGTAAAAAGTAAACAAAATACTTGATAATCCTTGGTGCAAGAAAGCCTACTTTAGGCTAAAACCAGACCCATTCAGAAAACCATATGAGAAGCCAAGTGTAGTGGCACATGCCTTTAATATCAACGCTAGGAAGGCAACCTGGTTTATGTAGTGAGTTCTAACACTGCTAAAGCTACATAATAAGACCTTGTATTCTAAATAAAATAAAACCTCAGAAGAAACACATACAGCACCCCCTCTCAAAGTCAAGAAAAGTTGCTGGAGCCCAATGTGTTATCTTGAGCTTCCATAGCAAAGTGCCACCTATGAGGGTCTTCAGCCTGGAGACTAAAAGGCCAAGATGAAGATGTTGACAGTACTGGTTTCCTTGAAGCCTCTCCATGGCTGGAAGATGACTACTCCATTCTCGTTACATGGTCCTCCTTCCGTGTGACCACATGTGGTATCCAGTCACCTGGTGTCAGGCCTCACCCTAAAACTTTCCTTTTAACTTGCTAAGACCCTTGGCCAATGTGTATTTTGAGGAAACCCAGTTCTTCATCCCATTACCCTCTAGCTTCCTTCAGAAAAGTCAACAGCAGAAGAGCTGAGCACCCGCCAGGAGGCTACAGGCAAGACTCCCGGAGTTGCAGTAGAGTGTATCAGAGCTGGCTGGACCCCCTCATTTTCCAGCAAAGAACCAAGACTCAGAGGAGAGCGGCAAATGCATCACACACCAATATTTCTCAAAAGCTAACCCCCCACTCTGTGAGTGTATGTGTGTGTGTGTGTGTGTGTGTGTGCGCGCGCATGTGCGCGCACGTATGTGTGCGTGTGAGTGCATGTGTGGGTTCATTGGAAACATATGCTAGTGTAGTGAGGCCATGTGGAGGCCAGAGGACATCGTCAAGCATCCACTCTAGCGCCTCAGGCTCCATTCATTGTCTTTCTATACATTTCAATTTGTTTACTAGTGTTGTAGAGGCAGAGCGGGTAGGTACATACCAAGGCACACTCGAAGATCTCAAAGGACAGCACTGTGGAGTCAGTTTTCTCTTTCCACCCCTATGTGGGTCCCAGCAATCAAACTTGGCAGCGTTCTACTGTATGTGTCTACCCATTAAACTATCTCTCCAGCCCAAATCCATCCACCTGCTGTTCAGAGAGAAGGTCTCTCTGCATAGACGTCACCCCAGAACTTCACTGTCTTCGCCTCCTTTGTACTGAGATTATAGGTACATCATCATGCCCAGTTTGGTGGTTTGTTTTGTTCCCAAATGGCTTCTCGAGATAAACTCTGGTCCTTACGCTTAGAGGCAAACACTTTAACCGATTGGCCCATCTCTACAGCCCTTAACTAGTAGCCAAAACCCAGAGTAAAAATAGGCCACAGGCAGCTGCTCCCTGGACCACCTGCCACTCTTGGGTTTTACAGGTTCAGGTACATTCTGGACACTCATGGAGCTGGGGCTGGCACCCTTGCTCCTATCCTCCATGGAAGGCTGGCTTAGTTCTCAGACAGGCCATCCAAGGCAAATGCAATACTCTGTTTTAGACTGGTCTCCTTATTTTAAAGGATAAGTTTTAGAGAGAGGGTTTCTCATGTCTTCTCCTTTCCATGCATGGATGATATGGGTGTGCATACCTGAGTAGACCAGCAGTGTCTTTCTATAGTTTCTACCTTATCTTATTCTCATTTTTAACTACATATTTTAATATGTATTTTGGGTGCATGTGTATGAATGTCAGAGAAAACTTGCTGGGATCCATTCTCTCCTTCTGCCATGCAGGTCCTGGGGATTGCTATTCAGTCGGTGGCTTGGTACTGTCCCCCAGTGAGCCATATTCCCTCACCCTCTGTCTTTATCTTTCAGAAGAAGCTCCCTCTCCAAACCTAGACCTCACTATTCCCACTCCTAGCAGTCCTGAGAGTCTCTGGGATGGACCTGTCTCCACCTCCTCACGGCTTAGGTTACAGACACTGCCGTCAGGCATTGATGTGGGAGCTTCAGATGGAACTCGGTTCTCTGCGCTTACACAGCAAAGCCCTCAACGCCCTCAGCCACACCTCCAGCCCGTGCTCTTACTTTCAGTAAATACATCTGAGTCTGGTTTGCCCATCTCACTCTTCCCTCTCTTACGCGCAAAATGCAGATTCACATCCCAGCTTTTATAAGGCGTTTAGAAAAACCCACCTCAAGAGATAGACTCAAAATGCAGCTCATAAAAAATACAGACACTAGTTGACACTGAGTGCAGACACGTCTCTGGAAGGCAAAATCGGAGGCTAACCAGACCGGGAGCTCTCAAACCTCCTCCCAATTTCCCTCTGCAGAATTCCTTTCTGCCTAGGGCAGGCTTGGCTCGTAGCTCTTCAGGCTGTTATGGATTCCCAAGGAAGCCCCAGACCCACAGATGTTCATGGGTCAAAGAATCATGAGCTGACCATGGTGCATTTTGGATTTTGCCTTGTAAACATGGGGATTCCCTTTAAAAAAAAAAAAAAGAAAAAAGAAAAGAAAAAGAAAAAAAAGTCAAAAGAAAAGAAAGAAAAAAAAAGAAGAAGAAAAATCACTATGAAGGGGAAAACTCTGAGCTAAGTTTTTCCTTTTGGAATCTTGGCGGGCGAGGTTATCGATCTTCAATCTGGCTTTTGCCAGACACTATGTTTTGAGCAGGCATGCAGCCGTCTGTCCACAGCGCGGCTGCCAGAACATTCGGCGCTGACCTGTAACATGCTTTTGATTCCAGTCCTGAAGACAGGCAGCCTGCAGGATGGGTCCGCCAGACAGCACAGTGGCTATGAGGTGAAGCCTGGAGCAGTTGCACAAAACCAGGGCATAGACTGATCTTACAGAAAAGTCCAGGGTTCAAATCCTGCCAGGTCTGTTACCAAGTATTGAAGTGAATTGACTTCCTTGGGTTGAAATCAGCCCAGCTAGAAGGTACACGTCCAAGCTGCCTCTGCAACTGAGTCTTTGTCAACCTCCATCCCCAAATGCTGTAAGAAGAGGCATAGTTCTTCTTAGGCCAGTGAGCTGCAGCTCAAGAATGTATTATTACATGTAAGTCCAGGTCCATGGGTGCTCAGTCCCTCCCGTCTACGAGGTTGGTGCCCAAGACACCGATCTGTCTATAAAAAGCAGTGCTTCTGAAGTGGGAAGCCGGTCCACGTGAACAGGATCATTGAACTACCCGTGAGGCAGAGAGGGAGCAAGGACTTTTCCTCTGTTGTCCTAACTACTATGCTTTATCCAAGACAAAACACTACAGATTTTGATTTTTCTCCAAGCCTTTGGGAGGTCTTGGCCTAACTTGTGAGTTCTAGGATTTACCTCTTGGTATATAGCTTTTTATTGCATTTATTTATTACATGTATTTATTTACTGTGTGTACGTATGCATATGTAAATCTGTGTAGGTGTCAGCATCAGAAGCTGTTTACAGCCAGCTTCTGAATCCAGCAATGACATCATTCCTAGGTGACAAGGACCCTCCTGCCGTATACTCCCTGCCCGTGCCTCACCTGCATTACCTAGAAGGAAGGAAGTTACAGTTCATCATCACCTGGACTACCTACGGCCTGGATAAAAGACAGAGACCTTGACCCATCTCTCTCTTTTTTCCTCTTCCTCACTTCTTTCACTCTTTCAATAAAGGACCTCTTTCATGGGAACTGTGCTGCCTGGGCGTGCTCTGTCCAGGAACAAGCCGTTTTCAACTAACAGTGGGTAAATGAGGCATCCTAGTTCATGGCAGAGGACAATGTTCAGCAGTCACTTCTCTCCTCCTGGTAAGTAGGTTCTGGGAAGTGAACTCGGGTCATCGGGTCATCATCTTGGCCACAAGTGCCTTATTTAACTCTCTGAGCCCCTTTGCCTGCCCTACATCCTAACTTGTTCCCTCTGACTTCTTTAGAGTACCTTGACTTAGGATCCTATTAATAACAACAATGATGATGAAAATTGATGTGAATTCATAGAGATTGTACACAAAATGGGGGATTGTCTTGTTTCTACTTTCATGCTTTTAAGACAAAGTCCTGCCCTGAACTCCTGCTTCCCCTGCCCGAGCCTCTGGAGTGATGACATCAGAGGCATGCACCACCATGTCTGGCTTTCATGAGGAAAAGTCTTGATTAAAAAAAAAAAAGTTAAAATCTGGCAGTGTATGATCTAGTACTTCTGAAGTCCTGCTTCTCATTCTTAGAAATCACATCATAGCTGTGACAAAGAAGGAGGAGGAGGGGACAAAGGGAGGGCAGGAGGGCAGGAGGGAAGGGGACGAGAGGGAAGGAGGGGGAGAAAAGGGAGGGAGGGAGAGGAAGAGGGAGAAGGAGGGAGGGGGAGAAGAAGGGAAGGGAGGAGGAGAGGAGGGAGGAAGAAGAAGAGGAAGAAGGAAGGAAAGAAGGAAGGAAAGAAGGAAGGAAGGAAGTTACAGTAGGGACATTGTGGACTGCTACCTTCAGTAGAGTAGTGATACAATGGCCTGGGTGTTGCCTTCCGTGTTGCCTCCCTCCACATCTACTCTTAGGCTTGTCCAGGACTGAGGCATTAGCACACACTACAGTGCCAGTTTTCACACGGAGAGCTGTGACCCTGACCACAAACTTCCTCAGAGCTGCCCTGTTCATCTCAGATCCAATGTTCTCTCCTTTCAGCACACTTCTCTATTTGTCCTCCGGCTATGCCTGAGAGATGCTGAAATTCTACCAGTATGTATCCCCAAAGGAAAAGTAATGAGTTCAGTTTGTGAAATAAGCATGAAAAATAACAATGTGTTAGCTTGGGAAATACTGAGATTATCCAAGCACTGTGAGGACATGTGTGCCACAGTATTAGCATCATACGGGACCTGGGGCATATCGCAGTCTCTTTAAGGATCATCTTTGACAAATACCAAATGTGTCAGCATCAGCTGACATACCTGAGCAAGGTCCACCGATATCCTAAGGGGTTGATGTTCTGTGAGAAGTTTCCTGTCCTGTTGGAGGAGCCATGCATTAGAGACAACGCTGTGAGAAGCTTCCCGTCCTGTCTGTCGGAGGAGCCATGCATTAGAGACAATGCTGGGAGAAGCTTCCCGTCCTGT
>NW_022196902.1:703463-706016 GCF_008632895.1 Mastomys coucha | reverse complement strand
CCCGTCCTGTCTGTCGGAGGAGCCATGCATTAGAGACAATGCTGGGAGAAGCTTCCCGTCCTGTCTGTAAGAGGAGCCATGCATTAGAGACAATGCTGGGAGACGCTTCCCGTCCTGTCTGTCGGAGGAGCCATGCATTACAGCTGCCTCACGATGCAGTTCCTCTTTCCAGAGCCTCCAAACACCCTGCTCAAGGGACGTGGATTTGCAGATGATAAGCATTTTGATAAATACAAGATGGAAAAAATAACCCTTTAGTTATTTAGTTTAGCTTAGCAGAATCATCTTACAGTTTTGCTCAGTCTCCTTATACATCAGGAAAATGTGGAAACTTTAAAAATCACTTTGATTAAATATTTTATGTAATATTTATATGTGCATATAATGTGTTCGGATCCAATCTATCCCCCATTCTCTCCTTTACAATTCCTCACCTATTCTATCTCCAACTTTCCCTCCCAACCTCCTAATATGTTCTCTCCCTCTCCATCTTTCTCCCCCCTTCCTTTCTTCTCCCCCACCTCTCCCCTCTCTCCCATGGACACATGAGTCCGTTAGTTCTGCCTGTATGTTTATGAGTACAGGATAATCAAGTGGAGCAGAAGAAACCTTTCAGGGCCTGCGCCCCCCAGGGGGGCGCAGGGTAGAGGAGGTATGTGAAAAATGCTAACAATAAAGATCTTTGAAATTGCCATATGGAAAGGTACTACTGTAGAAACTTTCAAAAGTAAAGGCATGGTAGCCCATATCGTTAATCTCAACACTGGGGAAGCAAAGATATACAGATCTCCAAGTTTAAGGCCAGCTATTGTGCATTGCAAGTTCCAGGACTACACTGTAAGGCCTTGTCTCAATAATAATAATAAAGTAAAAATATGATTTTAATATTTGTTTAATACATTTATAGGATTCACATAGTTCAAGTCAATCCACAGTGCCCATGATCAATAGGAACACAGAGGCCATCTGTCCCCCTCTCTCCCCCACCTATGGTTGGTTAGGGAAAAGAAAGGTTGGCAATGCTAAAAGATCCCAAAGGGCTCAGATCAGACTTGCTAAGGGAGGGATGCACCTGGCCACTGTGCAGGACACCTGAGTTGTTTAGTACACTAGGGGGCGCTGTATCCACAACAATATACTCCAGATTCCAAAAGCTTTCCAAACCTCATGCTTCTCCCATAGAGACTGACTTCATTCACCAGAGCCTTGTGGCCCAAAAGGAACTCGTGGCTGGTATGAATAAAACACAGTAACAACCCTTCTTGGTAATTACATTATTAGTGTCTCTAAGTCATGTGACCTGCTTTTGTTTAATTGTTTTTCAGACAACCTTTGTTTTGATGTGTAGTATGCCTGTATAAAACTGCGTATGACATAAATGTACAGCTCCATGTATTTCTCTAAGCTGAATGCCACACATACAAAGTACCTTTCAGCTCAAGGAAGCAGACCCTGCCAGCACTCACGATCTTCCGGGGCACCCCTTAAAGCCTTTCCCACCTTAGCCGCAGGCATCGAGGGTTAGCTTCTCGACGTTTGCCGTACACAGTGGGATTAAATGTTACGTTTGGGAGATCTAGCTACACTGTTTTATTATGGCTATGATTCGAAACTTACTATTTATTTAAAACTAAGTTTTTATCATATCACCTACCCTGAGTGTGTTGTATATTCACAACATGATTGAAATTCTAACTTGGTCCTTGAGTGGGGACAACTCAGGTATTTCCAAGGCTCTACCATTATTGCAGCTATAGGGTACTATCGAGATGAAAAAAAAAATCAAGATTATATGAGGACATCAAAAAAAAAACTGTGTTTGAACTAAAAACAGAGATCCAGATAATACTCTGTGTACATTTTTAAGGGACACAAAGATGCTGTGTGCATAGTTGCTAAATATGGCATCAATAAGGAGACAACTTCTGTGGGGTTTGAGGTACCCCTCAGTCGAATGGCTGGGTGATATGAAGGCGGATCTGAAGAGGGAAGGCCACTCTACCCTTTGTGCAGATCTGTGTTTTCCTGTCAGAAAATAGGAAAACATTTCCAAAACCCCAACAATGGCCTGAAGGAAGGCAGAAACACGCATGCTCAGGAAGGCAGAAACACGCATGCTCAGGAAGGCAGAAACACGCATGCTCAGGAAGGCAGAAACACACATGCTCAGGAAGGCAGAAACACGCATGCTCAGGAAGGCAGAAACACGCATGCTCAGGAAGGCAGAAACACGCATGCTCAGGAAGGCAGAAACACGCATGCTCAGGAAGGCAGAAACACGCATGCTCAGGAAGGCAGAAACACGCATGCTCAGGAAGGCAGAAACACGCATGCTCAGGAAGGCAGAAACACGCATGCTCAGGAAGGCAGAAACACGCATGCTCAGGGAAGGAAAGGCAGAAACACGCATGCTCAGGAAGGCAGAAACACGCATGCTCAGGAAGGCAGAAACACGCATGCCCAGGAAGGCAGAAACACGCATGCCCAGGAAGGCAGAAACACGCATGCTCAGGAAGGCAGAAACACGCATGCTCAGGAAGGCAGAAACACGCA
>NW_022196902.1:657607-703188 GCF_008632895.1 Mastomys coucha | reverse complement strand
TGCTCAGGAAGGCAGAAACACGCATGCTCAGGAAGGCAGAAACACGCATGCTCAGGAAGGCAGAAACATGCATGCTCAGGAAGGCAGAAACATGCATGCTCAGGAAGGCAGAAACACGCATGCTCAGGAAGGCAGAAACACGCATGCTCAGGAAGGCAGAAACACGCATGCTCAGGGAATTGCGTCTCGGCCTTCCTAACCTACTTAACTGCTGGCCCTTTAACACAGTTCCTCGTGGGGTGGTGACTCCCAACCATGATCCTTTTTTTTTTTTAAAGATTCATTTATTTATTTTATGTATATGAGTGAGTGCTCTCTCTGCATGTACACCTGCATGCCAGAAGAGTAGAGATGGTTGTGAGCCACCATGTGGGTGCTGGTAACTGAACTCAGGACCTCTGGAAGAACGGCCAGTGCTCTTAACCACTGAGCCATCTCTCTAGCCCCCAACCATGATTTTATTTCATTGCTACTTCACAGCTATAATTTTTCTACTGTCATAAACCATAATTTAAATATCTGATATGCAGGATATCAGATATGTGAACTCCCCCACCCCCCAAAAAAGGGGTCACAATCCATACGTCAGGAAGCTTGTGGGAATCTGAGTCCACCTCCCTATTTCTCATTGTTTCTATTTATTATAAGTACACTGTAGATGTCTTCAGACACACCAGAAGAGGGCGTCAGATCTCATTACGGGTGGTTGCGAGCCACCATGTGGTTGCTGGGATTTGAACTCATGACCTTCGGAAGAGCAATCGGTGCTCTTAACCGCTGAGCCATCTCTCCAGCTCTCATTGTTTCTAAGAGACAAGATAAGATGTATTTATTTTATCCCAAAGGCAATGAGGAACCTTGGACATTTCAAAACAGAAAAGTCACCGGAGCAACTGCTTTTCCATTCTCAGGGTTAATTAGTAGGTTGGGTGAGTGTCCTCCTTTCCCAGCCTATGGTCTTCTTTAAGGGCCTCTGGTTTCTAAGCAGCACACCCCTAGGGCTCCTTATCATTGCCTTCCATCTGAGTTTGCCCAGTGGCCGTCACTTAGCAGATGAGACTCTTTGGGTGAACTCTGCCTCCAGCTAGCTTAAGGGTCAACTGGAGTTGCAAAGGCACACTTGCCTTGTGCCCTGTGCCCTGTGCAGTGGAGGAAAGACAGAAGAACAGAAACTGAAGCTGCCAGAAGACTGATTTCCACGAGCGGGAGAGTGCTCTTGGCACAGTCATCTATCGAGCCAAATAGTGCAAGCGTATTAAGTGGCATTAACTCAGTATTTCCAGCTTGAGGAGCGACATACAGGAAATACACACATGCAAGAGTCGGCCAGCATAGGCAGACCGTTTGCTGCTGGATGTTTGAGTCAGCTCAATGAGATCCCTCCCCCTTCCCTCCACCTCCGTTTCACTGACCTGCATGGTGGGCTGGGCTTCCAGGAACCATCTTACCTCTGTGGCCATAAGCGGCTCAGGACTGTTGCCCAATTCTCCTCTACTCTGTTCCTGAGGACTATACACATCTAAAGTCATCTATATCCACCATGACATGGGAGAAAAAAGCGGAGAGGTTTGGCTCTAATTTTCTCTACCCCAAATGCACAGAGTTTCTTTGTTTTTGTCCCTCACCCCCACCCCCCGAACTTCCCCCCTCCCCCACTTTAACACATGTCTTTTCTGGCCATCTAATTTCTTTTCTCTTTCAGGGATCATTACTTGACTCCAGGCAAGCATGTACAGACAGCAGAGCACTGACTCACAACAGCAAAGTGATTTATTTAATTGCCATAACCAAGAAGGGTCAAAGGTCATCCTCTCACGGGGTCTGGGGGGAAATAGGGAAGGTGAGGGGTGGAACCCGTTGGGGTGGAACTCATGTGCCTTTAGGATCCCAAGGGCCAGCCTCAAATACACTGTAACTAATTATTCACAGAGTTACATCCCCTAGAAAAATAGACATTGGACACATCTTACCACCCTCATGCACAGTCTTTAACTTCTCTACCAACTCTCTTGTTGAAGCTGTTAGAAGCTATGAGGCTTCTAGAGTTATAAATGTATTAGTCAGTTAAACCCTGAGGGTGGTAAACCTCTGCCAATGTCTGGGTCTTAATATACATTCCTACAAAGTTTTTGATATAACGTGTAACATTGAAAGATGATAAATTGTAAATAGTTCTTAATTATGTTTCAGAATTTGTACATTGATACTACAATGGTTATTGTATTGCATTAGCTATCTTAAGAAACAGAGGGGAGGTTAGTTCAACATAATTGTTATATGATTGCATAGCAGCATAACATGATTGAAAATGTTGTCTATCAAACTCAGATGTCATCAGTTTTGTGGATCAGGAAACCACAGCTAAGAGAAGCAGATTTATACTGTCACGTTGTCACAGATTTGTAGTAGAATTGGCTCTAGAATGCTCTGTTTAAGAAATACCCTGTTTACCTCCCTTTTGTTTGAATTACGCTGCCACTGTACCGGAAATTGTTTTCATTTTTCTTTAGTCATGGGACATAACTTCAAAGTTCCCTAGCAGACTGATAGGTGTGTAGCATTTGAACTCTTGGCCCACAGCTCAATGAAACAGCAAGACAGGGGGGTTCAGTCTTCAACCTGTACAAAACCAAGCTGTAAGAAACAGTAACTCCTTGTTTGGGATTTTTTAAATCCTAATTGCAGAAGATACCCTGGCCTAAGGTTTCACTTGGTGTGATCTTTCCCTCTTCCTGTCATTTTAGCACAATTCTTAGTCTTGAGGGTGTAAAGTAAAAAAACGAAAACATCAGTATGTCTGGGTTAAGACAAAGGTTCATTGAGTGAAAATAAGAAGTGTTCCTTCTCCTGGTCCTTGCAGTGGAGGATGGATATAAGGACGACCTTTAACCCACTGACCTTCTCCCTGCCTGTGACGTTCAATTCTTACGTGTTTCCAGCCGCCTCTCCCTGGTGATGGTCTGGTGAGATAAGAAGAGCCTGAGCTCAGCTGTATCTGCACCAAGGCTGTTGGCTAATCCCCACTGCTCCTTGTTTCCCTGACTGGTCAGAGAGATTGCTAACCCAAAACGCAGGCCTGTTGCGGGCAGGGGTAAGGCTCCAGTGCTGTCTTCCACCACATCGAGCCTTCAATCCTTAGATGTCACAAACCCTCCAGACTATGGGGACTGTGGGTCTGTGTGTGCTACAACGGCACAAATAAAGACACTCTTAACATTGTAGATGGATTTATTTTATTTTATTGGCCTGTATCCTGCCTGCCAGAAATGAAGGTACTCTAAAAAAAAAAAAAAAACAGTCGTGTCTCTCAATCAGACTGCTGAAACAATGAACCCCAAAGAAATGGAAATGTCCCCAGCCATCCCATCCTGGAAGCAGGAAAAGACTCTAACCAGTCCAGGAGCTTGACTCCCTAAAAGGGAGTTCACACAGTTCTCACAACATGTCAGACCACCTTGCAGGATGAGACTGAAGCCCTGACCTGGGCTGTCTGGATGTGTATATCTTTTGTCAGGTCCAAAGGAAACTCTGAAAGGCTGTCCTGTAGATGCATACTAAAGTCCATGCTGGCTGCCAGGCTCCTTCAGGATCAGAAGTACCTGTTACACATTTCTAAGTCCACACTAGCATCCTAGCCTGTCTAACCTCTGCAGGCTTCCCTCCTGGATACCCATTTGTTCTTTATAATTACAAGGTCATTCCCCTTCCCCCTGTTATCCTCACTACAGTCTCTCTTTTCTCTCTCCCCTACTACTCTCTCCTCTCTCACAGAGAGCCCTGGTCATGTGCAGTCTGCTGGCTATGGTTAGTCTACTGCATTCTCTCTCTGCTCTGGACTCCTTCCGATGCCTCTGGACAGTGTTTATCTCTAATGAGCAATAGAAACCTTCTTCTTAACCATACCATGGAGGTGTCATGTGGGCAGCTTCTGTCTATCTCCATCACATACATCCTTGACTCTCACTTTGCTTATCTCACTTCAGGACAGACCCTAGGGCCTTGTTGGATCTCTTTGTTCCTCTTCCCAATGTGACCATATTGAATACACCTCCTTTCTCCAGCTTTCCATTTTTTAATTTGGCTCTTTTAATTAGCTTATTGAGGATGGGTGACCAGACCTGACTTGAAGCATAGACTGTAACCCCTAGGAAGTCTCAAGTACATCTCTGTGTTCCAGTACAATCAAAGAATTTGTTTATATCACACAAGTGAACACTAATCAGGTGGCTCTGAGTTGGGAGTAGAAAGGGGCCTTAAAAAGAGGCAGAGTGGGAAAGATTCCAAAAGGCGGGGGAGTAAATCTTGGCGATGGTCCAGTTAATGAAGTGCTCTCTTTGCAAATGTGACAACCTGAGTTTGATCCCCTTCCATAGAACTCTCTTGACAGGAAAAAAAAATGAAAGGAGGAAAGAAAGAAAGAAAGAAAGAAAGAAAGAAAGAAAGAAAGAAAGAAAGAAAGGAAGAAAAAGGAAGAAAGGAAGGAAGAGAGGAAAGGGAAGGGAAAAAAGGAAAGGAAGGGAAAGGGAAGGAAAGAAAGGAAGCTAAGATGGTAGTACACGTTTGTAATCCCGCTGCAGGACGGTGGAGGTAAGACAGGAAAGCCCTAGGACTCACTGGCTATCTGGAGCTAGCAAATCCCAGGCCAGTAAGAAAGTCAAAAAAAAAAGGTGGATGGCACTTGAAGAATAACATCTAATACTGTCCTTGGGCTTACACAGACAGACAGACAGACAGACACTCATCCTGGAGTCTCACTATTTCAAGTCTTCCTAGAATAATTAAGCCTCAGAGCTCATGACTATATTGACTTTGAAGAACACAAATCAGCATGTCGAGTAGATTCTTTTGTAGAGTATCAGTTTGTTGAGGTTTCAGCAAAGCTTAGATACCTTCAGTTGCCCAATTAATACAGGGATTGCTTTCTAGCTCATTGGGTTAAAAAAAAAAGATATACATCCTTCATAACCTTGTAAATGTGTTATCCTGTGCATCACATTCATAATTGTAAGAAGCAATCATAATTTTTATGGTCATAGCGTTGGTTTGAACAATCCCGGTATTGTCTGTTTCTCCCTGGAGCCAGGGTGAGTTCCACCTCCTTAACAGATGGGGTGATCTGAAGGTCTGAGCCAGGCATCTGTACTTGTCTGACTTTGGCTTCTTCCCTAAGTCCTCCACAAGGCCAGACATGAACATGTATGTGTGCACTTGTGTGTGTGTGTGTGTGTATGTGTGTGTACATACGTACACATTCACAGAGAGAAACAGATACACAGACACACAAACAGTTATGGCCTTTGTAGTCAGGAAGTACTAGTAATTTTATATATTTGACTACTAGGGTTATACCTTATTCTTCAATTTTCTTATATTTTTGGTTGTGAGCCTAGCCTTTAACGGCTGAGCCATCTCTCCAGCCCGAATTTTCTTAACTGTATACTTGGTCCATGTGCCAGAAATAGAACTCTAACTAGTCCAGGAGGAAAATTTTTATGAACCATGTGGTATCAGAGTATGTAAGTAATCCATACCCAGCATCCAGGAGTGTCTTATTCGATTTGATTTTGATAGCTTTGTCCTCTGTTTTGAAGATCTGCCATAAATACGACTTCAATGAGAATAAACTAGAGAAAAATATAATTAAATTTGAAAAGATCACAACATTCATAGAACATTTAAATCATCTACAATCTGACTGACATTCCACAACAGCCACATTAGAGTGTACAACTTCCTAGTTTTTTATTTCTACTTACATATATCCTTCCCTTGAGGGTATCACTGAGGTTTGAGTAAATACAGAATCCTACATATTTAAGTATATATGTTTAATATCATTTTGCCCTTACAAATCCTGTTAGCTTTGGGGATCTACGCACATCACAACACATATATGGACTTCTTGAATTTACATTCCAAATCCTATAGGTATAAGCATATGGTGTGTATTTCTCCTTAGAAAAAGCTCACATTATTATCATACTCTCAAAGGGTTCTGTTACCAAAGAACAAAGACAAGAGCATTGACATTCAGGTTCATTAATATGTTCAACTGGTCTCAAGCTCACGACATAGACTAACTATATAACCTAGGAACACATGAATCTAAACCACAATTGTTCAAGTCAGACCTTCTCTTGATGGAGAAGTCTTGCTGGTGCCAGCCTCCAGTGATAGCAAAGCTCTCTTAACCTCACAGGGTGACTAACTCTTGTGAACCTGTTAAAAGGGGGTATTTTAATAACCTGCAGAGGTAAACAGATGAAGGCAGGCTTGTTGGGTGGGGGAGGGGAAGCAGTAAGTCCTGCAGAAGAGCTTAGCAAAGGGAAGGCTGGCGCTGGGCTGCTGGCTTGGTTATGGATGATGACTCTGAGGCCTCCTTAGAGCTGACCAAACCAGTTTGGCCTCAAGCTACGCCTGTGCAGAGATGGCTGTCGGGAGGTCATGGCTTCTACCAATGGGAGCTGGTGTCCAATCATGCATGGAGCTGTGGATCTGCATCCTATGAGGATTCCTGATTTCTCCGTGAAACAGAAACAATAGTTTGATCATCTGGTCTTTTTCCTTAGCTTTGCGTTTTTATTCAAATGTTACCTCTCGTCTCCCTTTGAGAAACACACTACGCTGACTTTGTAGGAGAGGCTTTGCAGTGACCTAGGGACGTGCACATGTGTCTAACGGGGGTTGTGTGGCTCCCACACGTCCACTCCACCTTTGACCCTGTGTTCTTATTTACCTCCCAAGGGTGGAAAGGAAGGGGCAGCCTAGTGTCTGAACTTCCCACCCGGGGTCTGTGGGAGCAGAAAGAGACTCCTTCCTACAGTCTGCGTGCTTCAGAGCTATGTGCTCATTTTCACAGGACAGTGTTTTGTGATATAAATAGTTCCACACGATAGGCAAAGACCTGTCTGCTTTTGGAGAGCAGGTTTTCATTTATATGCATTTTTGAGATTAAAAAAATAAAATCTGTAAATTAAAAGAAAAAAAAAAAACACCCAATTACGGAAGTCACTCTTCTCTGGCCAATAGTCCACCATTTTCCTACTTGAGAATCCTCTTTGAGTCTGATCTGGCTGAGTTGGAACCCACTTTCTTTGTCACTTTGGTTTGTGGCACAGTTTGTCCTTCTCAGGCTCCCGACATCACATTTCCTGTCCCGAGGAGGCACAGACTTTAATCTTAACTATTAAGTTCTGGTTCCACTTTCACTTGAAAGAGAAAACAATGGCTATGTTTCACACCGGCCTTAGATCTGGCCTCTGGGGTTAGCCCAGGAGTCCAGGCTGACTATGAATACCTCCACTTCCAAACCTCACCTTCCAGGCCATAAAGCTTTTCTAGCCTCCTTGTGTGAACTTTCATCCCACATTTCAAATGTTTCCGTTCATTCGAATCCATTCTCTGATTTAGCAAATTGTTCACAGTCCTCAGAAAATGAAGAGTTCCATTTCTGAATTCTGAAATCATTGCAATCGTCTCAAAGTTAAACACATCTTCTGGCGCTTGCTTGTTCCTAGTCAGTGCCCATGCAAAACACAGTGCTCACAGCAAAGGGAGCAAGGATGTAATGTCAAATTACATCTAAACCAAATATGACTGACTGTGACCTGGGAACACAGACTGAGGTTGCCCTGAACAACATGTACCAACCTGAAAGCGGTTACATGAACTTTTGCAGTTATAGAACAAAAGAAAGCCATAAATCAAGGTGTTTTTCAAATGTATTGGTGGGAACACCCGGCAGGTAGTAGATTATACTGTAGTGGGGAAAAAACTCTTTTATAGGTTTTAGGTGTTGTCTGATGATATTCTTAGCTTAGGGTTTGGTGAGAATTGTGGTAAGTAAGGCATTACATTTCAAAGGTTTGGCCTGATAGCTGCGAAGATGTCAGTTCCCACTTAGGCAAAGACACTGAAGAGAGCAGCAGTGATTTGGCTGAGCTTCGCAGCGTTCTATGTGCTCACTTTAGCCTTGTAGAATCTCTAACAGAGGTGAAGCTTCTTTTTTCCTTTTTCTGGAAAATTTAGTTCACAACACATTTGCTGGCTTACAGGCAATTCCGCTGGCTCCTCCCAGGGACCTAGCAACGACTTATGTCATCACCTGCTGCCATTACCAGCCAAGGATAGGTGCTGTGCCAGCAAAAGGATTTCTAGCCAACCCAGTTGGCTGGGGCACTTGCTCTCTCCCTCCCTCCATCTCCACCCCTTCTCTCTCTTCCCACATGTTCCTGGCTGCTTTCTCTCTCCCCTTTTCTGTCCTTCTCTGTCCCTCCTTTTCTACCCACAAGGCTCTGCTCCTGTCTGTCTGCCTCTACCCCTTCTCTAGGCCCTCAGTCCCCTCCCTTGCCTCCAGTAAACCCCCTTTATAGCAGACCTGTTGCATAGTGTGATTTCTCAGGGGATACCTTGGAGTGGACCTGCCACGTATTCTACCTTCCCCTCTCCCAGTGTTATTATATTTTATAACAACATTGATGAATAGAAAATAGATATTTGTTGACTAGTTTCTTTGGTACTTAGGCAGTAGGTTGACCAAACAACTAAAATCCTCGAGCAGAGATGGCTAGGAATTGTAAAGGCCCATGTTATACCCTAACTCTTGCATCTTGACTTTGAACTGCTCCTCGGCATCAGTTTCTCATTTTCTAAAGTGTATAATTTCAAGAATTTCCCATTGGGTCGTTAAAAGCAATTCTGAAATCCTGTTGGTAAAGGGTTTTGAGGGTTCTCCCACATAGACAGAAAGTAGGCCTATGTCAAATAAGAGTACATTGCTAAAAATAGCTTTTGGTTCTAATAAATATATGATGAACGAATTTGCCTTCTGTGACTGAGTTAAGCAATTATTCTATGTGGCAATTAGATTTTTAGTAAGCCAAATACACTTGAAAGGATGGTTGCAAGAGTTGAAGGGAGGAAATGCTGAGATGTGTCTAATTACATGAATCAATTCCTTATATTGTTACAAACTCTTTTATGTTTTCATTATTACTGGATTTTGTTATAATATTAGTATTACACAAAGTAGCTCTTTCATAACAATTTTCAGGGACTATTGGCATATCATACATATCATAATAATAAACAAAGATAATACAAATATTTTGTGTTTGGGTGACCACCTCTGAATACACCTGTGTTCATATGCATGCATATGCATGGAGAAAGCAGAAATCGATGTCAGGTGTCTTCCCAGGCCACTCTATACCTTATACATTGAACAAGAGCTCACCAGTTTGACTACTCTAACTAAATAGCTTTCTCTGAGGATCCCCTGTCTCCATCTCCTGAATGTTGGGATTGCAGGCACACCTCCATGCTCACTCAGCATTAACAGGATGTTAATCCTGTTAGTCCTCATGCCCCATGGCTAGTGGCTCGTTTCCCCAGATCTCCTTTAGAATTTTTACTTCAAGAATATAATGGTACAATAAGGGCATGGCTTTTATGGTTTAACTGAAAAGAGAATTCTCCCCATTCCCTTCCCCCGAGATTGAGAACGATAAATACCCCTGACAGAGGCATTCGGAGTCTGTGGTAACAACCAGAGTGGCTACTAGGCTTTTGCTGGGTCAGCAAGCAGTAACACAGAGTCCCAGGAGCAATTCTACATTACATTTGCCTCCCTTCGTGTCAGACAGTTTCAGTCCCTGCCACTCAAGTCTCTTTTGAGCTCTTTCAGGATACTATCTATTTCTAGATCCTGAAAATGGACACAAGGGGCAAACTAGTGAAAATGAAACCAAGGCCAGCCCAAAGTGATGCTTAAACTCAACCAAGGCTAGCCCAAAGTGATACTGTAACTCAATAAACTTTTAGACAGTCTTCAACACATGCATAGGCAAAAACAACCCAAGAAATTTTCTCCCCTCAGAGAAAAAGAATAAGAACAAAGGAGAGTGGCTGTCTTGACTTGGAAACCAAAGAACCCTAAATTCTTAGTCCACTCTGTTTTGTCTTCAAGGAAAAATCCAGTCAGATGATATTTTCAATTCCCAAGGTAAATTCAGTTGTCTGAATGAAGACTGGATTAGTTAGCTATATGAAGTACACATGTATGCATGTACACGCACATACACACACACACATGCACACATGTAAGCACACGCATGCATGCATGCTCATGCTGGTGCCCTCCAGTCCCCAAACTCTTGTAAAATGGGTTGGAGAGACGATTCAGCTGTTAGGAACCTGTATTGCTCTATCGGGGGGTGGGGGGCATGTATAAATAATAATAAATAAAATTTTTTTAAAGCCAAGTGTATGTGAGGGGGTGCAGTAAAGAAACTGCCAACATGACAGTGTAAGATCCGAGTAAACAGGGACATCTCAGAAAAACACAGGGAAGCCAGGAATTTCCTTAATAAGATAAGCTCAGGAACTTTGGGAAGGTAGTGGAACTCTCTGGAAGGGAAAGGCTCATTAACATTCCTCAGATCACAGGGTGAGAACCAACCTGCAGGTAGGGACATATTCCGAAGGGTGGACCTTTGCCCACCTTCAGACAAGGGAAGTCCTTGCTACCTCATTCCCTGAAGACCAATCAGTTTAAAAAGTCACACTGTTTTGCTAATCACATTGTGTCTAATGGCTGCTGCCCTGAAAATTGTATTAAAGCTCACCGAACAAGCTGGGCAGGGTCGCCACCTCTCCTTAGGGTCTGGGACGGCCCCAGTGCACTGGAATATTAAAAAATCCTCTTGCTTTTTTTGTGTCAATCAGGCTCCATATGATTGGTAAGCTCTGGTAAGCTAAGGCTCGACAGGGTCTTCCAACAGCTGCATGGTATGGTGAAGAGAGGCAGTATTGTAACTATGAAAGAAAGAACATCCTGGGGCACTGGAAGAGTGCAGAGTACAGAGAGAAAGTAGACTGACCATGGCCAGTAGACTGGGCAGGGCAGAGGCTGGAGATAGAGAATAGAGAAAGAGGAGGGAAGAGCTGAGTTGTAAGAAGCTGGGATGGGGAGGGGCAGAGGGCTGGGAGACTGGGGGAGGGGTTTGTGAGTAGGGACTGAGGGACCCTGGGGGCTATCACAGACCTCTGTATGCTGATAGGCACCACAGGTTAACTGGAGAAAACGTGGTCCCTTTGGCCAGAGGTAAGGGAAGTGACTCCTTTTGGTAGACGTGAACCGGTTTTACAAGTTCTGCAAGGACACTGGCTTTCATATAAGCACCCCAAAGCCTCCTATACTTCATGTTGAGCTTGCCTCTGGATATTTGGACTGACTTTGGGAGTTTGGGGAATTGAGTTTCCTTTTGGACCTGACCTAACGAGACACCATGTGTTTATGATCCCAGTGGGGGCGTGGTAGAGACAGGAATGTCTCTGGGACATGAGTGTTGGTCATCCGGCCTCTCATGAGCCTCAGGCCAATGAGAAGCCCCTCCCAGAAAGGAAAGAAAGGGAGGGTAAACATGATTGTCGCTGTGTCTGCCAACCTGAGCTTGATTCCCAGGAGCCATGGTGGAAGAAAAGAACTGAATCCTAAAAGTTGTCCTTTGACCCCTACAAGTACCATGGCATAGGGATGTTCCCCACTGTACATGGATATACACAATAATAATAAATAAAATCTGGCTAGCACTTGAGAAACAACACTCTGCTGTTATCCTCTGGCTTCCACATGCAGGCATACAACACACACACACACACACACACACACACATACACAGTGATAATAACTGGCTATCACTGGAAAACCATCACTGGCAGGTCACAGCACTTCAGGAACATTTTATTTAAATACTTTAAAAATCTGAGAAGAAAAAAATGTGAAGAGGGAAAAGCATGCACCCATGGGAATCTTCCACTGAGAGCACCAGACAGGTAGGTCTCATAAATCAGACGTCCCCCTGCTCTGTGATGCGTGGGATGATTTACCGAGGCCATAAAGGGAATTAAAGATGTAAGTGAGAGACACTGTGGGAGCTCAGAAGTGGGATGATGCAGATGCAAAGCTGTGTTTGGACACAGAGCTCGAGGAGGGCAGGGTTCACAGCTGCCTTAGGCCCAGGGGTGACCAGGGATGGTCTTCTCAAGCATTCGAGAGCCATTGGGTACCCTTGTCACATGGCTGGTAGACACAATTGAATGTCATCATCAGGGGGAGGCAGCTATCCACTTTCAGTCTTCTGCCACTCTCATGGCTTCCTTGGGGTTTAGGAGGCCTGGGGGAGGCACTTCCAGCCAAGTGTGCTGTACTCTGTAAAACCAGGAGAGATTGTATTTGAGCTCCACCACTGAAAGAAAATCACCACTGATAACGTAAATAAAAGTGATTCCAGAGGAATACTAACCAATTAGCACATTCTTTCGGTTCAAGAAGCCATAACTCATCTTGGATACTTGGCACATCCTAGCATAGGTGCTAAGCAAGGAGAGAGTGCTCAGGTTAGGGAGGCAGGGTGCCTTCATCACGAAGCCTCCCATAGCCTTCACCTGGCCGCATTTCCCCTCAAACCCAAGTGAAAGGACCGTTTCAAGTTGTGGATTCTAAATCAGAATTTTGGCCTGAGACCCAGAGCACAGATTTCAGAGCTGTGTGCCTCCTTAGAACTAGGATGAGACAGTGTCTACAGAGTAGAGGCTGTGGACTCTGGGACATGTGGACAGAGGAAAAACAAATTAATGGAGGGAAAGGGCATATGCTCAAAGTACTTTACATGTGTGTATGGAAATACCCTAATGTGGCCCATTATAATAGCCTAATTTTAAAAAATCTTAATGAAAACAGGAAATATATATACACATATATATGTGTACACATATATACATGTATATACACATATATACATGTATGTACACATATATACATGTATATATATATACACATATATTGCTTTTTCAGCCCTATTCAAGTAAGAGAGAGAGAGAGAGGAGGAAGGAGGAAGGTGAGAGAGAAGCACTAGCTATTACTATCATGATTTTGAGAAAAGAATGAACCATTTAATGCCCAAGCATAATCCCCCCAAATACAGGAGATGAGATGAATGCACATCTGTGAGCAAAGTCACTTGTTTTATCTTCTCCGAGGCAGGCATTAACGAAACCTTGCCTGGCATGGCAAAGAATAAGGGCTTTATGGAAACACAAGTTTTAATACCAGCTCCACCTCCTGTTAGCCATGACAGGTTCCTTCAAGTCCCAAAGACATGGGGTCTTTGTGGAGTTTTCTTGAAGGTTCTAAACAGGGGGAGAAAACAATCTAGGCACCTGGGGCTTAGTAAAATAGCATGAGCGTTCCTTTACCCCCAGGTCCAAGAGTGTCTATGGGGGCAGGGAGGATTGTATTGAGGACAAGGGGAAGCTGATTTCAATGTTCCTATCCCAACAAAAAGGCTGCCTCTTTTCAGTCACAAACCACTTTTGCCTGGTCTCGTGTTGTGGCACCTGGCCTTCTTCCTGTTAAGGAGCCCCATAAGAGCCTGGTATTTTCCAACGAAAGACAGAAGAGCTAGGTTACGTGGGAGAGGGTCCTCAGGGTCCCGCGCATCCTGGAATTCTCTCGAGATAGTGCTGAAAGCCCCCACAAAACTGCCAGGGAACCTGTCATTTTGATTTACCATGAAGTTGATTTGTTTGTCAGTCACAAAGACAGATGGAGTAAGTGTTGCCAAAAACCAGGAGGATTTGTCCACAAGCAGCTCTTACTTACTGTAGGCCTTTTTAGTTCAAGATTTATGTTGGAATGCAACATGCGACTGTAAACTGTAGAGAGAGTTAGGCCTGATCACACTCCTGACCACCTCCCTCCAGCAGGAGGATGATGTATAGCTCTTCAAGGAGAGCCTGAGACTCTGATGCTCAACTAGAGACAGAATGATTTAATCCCCTCCCAGAGACCTTTGGAAACACCACTCCAAATGTCTGTTTACTCAGAATTAGATCTGAAAGTCTGGATCTATCTCACTGGAAAAGAAAGTGGAGTCCTAAGAGCAAAGGGTCTTGTCCGGGGGCCCTTTAAGAAGTGATCTGAACTGTCTGTCAGCAAACCTCAACCGAAGCTTTACTCTGTGTGTGTGTGTGTCTATGCCTTGGCTTCCCACTGGCAATTATGATTTATTCTACTCTTTTCTCTCTGACAAGGCTTTAGTAAAGATCAAAGAAATCTATAAATTTACAAAGTTCACAGCTCTTATGCAATGTGGTACAAGTTTAATCGTGGTGCTTTTAGTAGAATTTCAGTGTTCTGTTTTTAAAGACAGCGTGTCATTATATATCCCTAGCTGGGACTCACTATTATAGCCCAGGCTAGCATCTACTCACAGAGATCCACCTGCCTCTGCCTCCTGAGTGCTGGGGTTAAAGATGAATAGCGACAAGCTCGGTAGCTTATTCTTTCTTTAAAGCTCTAAAGTCTAAAGAAAAAAAAAAAACTTAATGAAATAAAAGTTTGTCCAGGTCTTGGGAACTCACCAAGAGCTTGGCTTCCAGCCTTGGCATCCCCAGAAATCATACAGGTTCTCTGGTCCTAAGAAAATCAGGCAACCCATACTCCACTCTCCCTCTAAATCCAGTTCTAGCCCATGGGTCCTCCCAGCCCTTGTGTCTAGAGAGGCACATCCTCTTGTACTCTCTTCCTTCTCACCACTACCTTCTCCAAGCAGGATTTCCCAGGCACTTCTGTTTTCATCCTAAACGAAGCAGATGTCTCCTGAAGGAGCACTTAGATGCCTGCTGCTAAGGTAATACCACCCAGGCATAAGAGTGTTGTTACCAACTGTGATGCAAGTAAGCCAGTAGATCTCAAAATGTGCCCTGCCAGTGGCAGCAGCAACAGTATCGCCAGGCAGCTTGTTAGAGATGCAAGCGCAGAGGGCACGGACCCATGTCAATACTCTGGAGAGCAATCCAGTAACCTGTGTGATGCAGCAGAAGTATGAGATTGGCTGGACCTTCAAGGTTCAGCAAAAGCCTTGTGTTGGGGGAAAGGGAGAAAGTAATTTGAAACACCAGTTCTACCTGTAGGGTTTGAAACAAGCAACCAGAAAATTCACAAACCTGAAGTTTTAGAGAGAGTCAATGTACACAGGTTTGGCCTGGATTCCTAACGATGCAGGAGAGAAAGGAGAGACTGCAACCCAAGCGGCATGCAGAGAGGTGGACTTGGCCCAGGGCCCAGTTCTCAGGCCTCCAGGTGCGGTGGGGGTTTCCCCGCCCTACACCCAACTCTGGGGTGGAGGGTGATTAATGGGTACATTTCATGATTTAGGCCTACAGTCTACAGGGCTCACAGGGAGAACTCAGTGTGGGCTGGAGAAGTTGAAGACTTTGGCTGGGCCCCTTTACAAAACAAGAACTGGACAAGTAGAAATTTATGAGCTTTTTTTTTTCTTTTTCTATTTTGGCAACATTCCACACCGTGCAGGATAAGGTGGACAGCTAGTTCTTTAGGTAGACACAGCTTACGTTTGCCTGAAGGTGGAAGCCTGATCTCACCAGCCAACCTAGGTTTGGAGTGACATCTCACATTTCATGTGAAGTTGGGACAGAGCTCTTGTGTTCCTCTGAGAGTGGCCCTAGTAGGTCCCTGGTCTTGATTGGCCTAGATGCCCAAATGAGAATAAGGCCCACCTTGTGCTTCACTTGCTCTTGGCTCCCTTGCTTCTGTTTCCTGGGCTTGCCTGGTGCTCTTCTGCCTGTCCTTCATGCTCATTGGCCCTTGCTGCTGCTGTATGTTTTGCCTGCTTATTTGCATTAGAGGTTCCACCCACCCGCACTATGTGTCCCCATCAGCCAAAGGCCCTCTAAGTATTCATAGGCTTGAACTTGGACTGGTGGTGTGGATGAAAAGAGAGGGAGGGGTGAAAAAGCGGAGTGAAACCTTGACAGGTTTCCTTCTAAGAAAGTACCCTGGAGCCCAGAGGAGGGCAAAAGCAAAGGATGACTACCCACAGCCTACAGCACCTTGGAGCCCGCACATGGCATTTATCATAAAGCTTCCTAGCATCAAAGCCTGGCACACTACACAAGGAATTGATTAAATTAAACGAAGAAAGAAGATGGGAAAAGAAAGGGACGCCAGAGCTTTTTGAGACCCCCAAAGGGTGACTCAGTTACTTACACATGAGTTAGAAGTTCTTTTTCAACAGTCTAAGAGCTGAGTCCAAGGAAACCCATCTCACTGTTCATAAGTGGCTTTATCAGAACTTTGGTTAAACTTAAGATAAAACATAGTACGGTCAGCTACTGAAATGGTAAGATGAACTAGTCAGCAAAAGCAAGCTGAATTGGACTGATTGGCTTGGCTAGAATTTCAGTGGATTTTCTCAGAAACATCATCACAGACTTATGGAGAGAGAAGCTACAGTGGGCAAAATGTAAAGGTGCTGATTAGAATGCAGTCTCAATAACTGAACAGCAGAGCTTCCACAGAGACTAAAAAAATAATGAAAAATGTCCATGTCCTCCAAAATCCAATTTTAACACACACACACATACACAGAGATTTTAATTATAATCTAATTATAATCACATAGCAAGTCATGATCTGTGTGCCATGGCTTCATCAAATACAGTGTTACTATCTCCTGGAGGAGATGGGGACATGTGTGTCTAAAGGCCTCTGAGCATTTGATGTCTGGAAACCTAGAACTTTAACAGCTGAGTATCAAAACACTCTAGTTGGAAAAACTACATCTAATTTTGCTAAGGTCAGCTCACTCATCCTTTTCCTGAACTTTTAAAGCAGTTCTTGGAAAGAGGTTAACATCCCAGGGTGTGACTGCCAGGGGGCCCTGACTCAAGTAATCTGAAATGAACGCCAAACACTACCCAGAACTCGGGAAGCCTAATTCTCAACTTGAAAAATGACCAGAACTATTTCTTTCTTCTCATGGAGTAATAGAAAACTCAGTTACTCAGTGGCCGAGTATTTTCTCTCTGTCTCTGTCTCTCTCTGTCTCTCTGTCTCTGCCTCTGTCTCTCTCTCTCTCTGTCTCTCTCTCTCTGTCTCTCTCTCTGTCTCTCTCTCTCTCTCTCTCTGTGTGTGTGTGTTAAAATATATATAATTTTTATTAGGAGTTTCAAATAGCATAGCAGAAAGAGACATTCAACATAAGCCCCTAAATACTCTTTTCTCTTGGATTTCATCTGTCAAGTCTGGTTGAAAAGTGATTTTAATTTGTTAAGAGATTAAACAATAATTTGACAGGCACCAAGTTGGATGAAATACCCCAACTGGTTGGGGATGGTTGGAGTCAAGAAGACAAATAAACACATATATTGCCTATGTGTGGTAGGGCGGTCGGCAGGTAGAGAGGAGGAGACAACACAGGAAAGACGCTGGGGTTGATGCCATACTTCAGTGGAAATTATTTGGACGTTAAGCCAAGACAATAATCTGAAATGTGATGCTCCAACTTGGAGCAAGGATCAGTGACCACACACCTGGAATGGTACATGGCTTGATAAAGGAGTTCTGCAAAGCAGACCTGGTGTCATTGGCCATGGTAGACGCCAGATGTCTATTGATAGCTACACAACTCGATTGCTACCTGAGTAGAAATGAGATTTCCGATGTTGAGTGGATTAAAGCATGATGGGATGGAACTGTGTGATTTTTTTTCTCCCATCATGCTCTTTACGGGAAGTGAAACACCAAAGGTACATTCAGCTCTCTGGTTGACATGAGGCAATGACTGGGCGAAAGATCCTTTAGGGTGACACTTCTACGCTCTCTTTACCAGCATGTCAACCTTCATCAGCCCAGCATGAAAATTAAGAGGCGGATCCTCAGCAACTACAGAAGCAGGAAGTCTTTAGACGGTAAGGGACAGAGCCTAGTATGGCACAAGGGCTGGTAAAGTCATAGCTTTTCTGGTGTCGTGTGTTCAGATACATGCTGTCTGGTAGAGAGTCTGAGTTACTCAATCTCTTCTTTCTTTCTGTGTGAAGACCTCAGGGGTTATAGGTCCCCACAGATCCCAAAGGAGAGCAGCATTCTAGCTAATTATCTACTGGTTCATCCCCACAGGTATTGGTTTAGCTCTACAGACACTACTCTGGAGTGTCTTCATATCTGCTCCCGCAACACATGGGTGGAGCCACCACACGGCTTACCTCGGTTTGAAAAAAGAGTGTGTATCTTTGCAAAAGAATAATAAGGACTTTTCTTCACTGTTTTTCCAAGTGCTACCCAAGGCCTTCCTTATATAAGGAGGAATTTTAAAACATATATCAACTGGATGCATGGTTTCTATAGACCATCTAGAGAATAATTCAGGTGAAATATTTTTCAAACTTTGACTTCTTCTTCACTGACTTCCTTAATTCAAGGTAAGTGATATCATTTCATGATACAGTAATTCACATACTGAAAGGAACCTAAATTTAAGTATAATTGTTTCTTGGGTAATCCCAGTACTTGGGAGGCAGAGGCAGGTGGATCTCTGAGTTCAAGGCCAGCCTGGTCTACAGAGTGAGTTCCAGGACAGCCAGGACTACACAGAGAAACCCTGTCTCGAAAAAAAAAAAAAAAAGAAAGAAAGAAAGAAAGAAAAGAAAAAATACTGGATACAGGAACACAAAACAAAACAAAACAAAACCAACCAAACAAAACAAAAACACTGGAAACAAACAAACAAAAAATGTTTCTTGGGTTACAAAGCAGGATTCTTAAATGCTCTGTGTCTAACTTGGATAATAACTAGTATTTCACAATGGTGGCAAGGTGACAGAGCTAGTAGCACCCTTGTGGTAAGGATGAAGTTATCTAAGTTCACATTGCTATGGGAACAGCAGTATCATGATCCAGAGCCAAATGTTCTATTTTATGTCACTGCTAACTAAACACCTTAAGTACAAAAGGTATGGAATGTCAGAATAAGGTGTTTGATTAAACTGAATTCTCATTTCTGTGAATGCTGTAGATGTTGCTTCTTCTCTGGTCAGTCTCCTGTGGATGAATTTACTCCCTGTCTCTATGCCTCTTTTGCCACTTCATCCTCTTCTATTCAGTCTCCCAATTTCTCCCTGACCTACCCTCTTCTCCATCCATGTTATTCTCTTTCCACTTATCAACAGACCACACTGGACGACCACGACATGGCCTATGGACATGTACATCGGGAACTGCCTTAAAGTGCCCACTGTGGGAAGTACCATTCTCTACGCAGAGAATACTGAACTGTGTAAGAACAGAGAAAAGGAGCTGAGCACAGGGGAATGAGCGGGATCGTGGCTAGTGTCTTCTCTCTGCTCCTGACTGTGGATGTGACGCTGTTCCTGACGCTATGACTTACACACAGAATGGACTGTAACTCGGGATTGTGAACACACTGGGTGTAAACAGTGCAGTACGTGAACATCTAAACGTGGTAGGTCTTAAAAGGATGGACAGGCTCTCCTTTAAAGGTGTCTTCACTAGGAGTGAGAATGGGGGAGGTTCAGGAGGGCCCAGAAATCAACCTTCCTAAGGAGCGGCCTCAGCACAGTCTCCAAGCAGACCTGTAATGCATCTTGTAATATAAGAAATCTTGTAGGGAATGGTGAGATGTTCCACATCATGCAATTTAGTTCAATTTTGGTATGTGATTTTTTAAAAAAAACAACAGAGATTATGCATAGGACTATAAATCTGGGATGTTGCTAGGCACGGACAACTTTTGCATGTGTGCCTGCTTGATGTATGCCACTGAGTGCAGTGCCCCCCGAGGCCAGAAGATGTTCAGTTCTCCAGAGCTGAAGTTACAGGCTGTGGTCTGCCTGACACTGGTGCTGGGAACCAAATGTGGGTCTTCTGGATGAGCAATACTTGTTCTTAATGACTGAGCCATCTCTCTAGCCCAGCACAGATAGCTTCTTAACTTCCTATCCCAGAGAGAGTTGTACAGAAACAGAGATGTGGTCCTGATTCAGGATGTAGCATCTGACCTAAAGGTATAGGCCACTGTTCTAGGGAATGGAATGCTCCCAGGAGAGTAAAGCCAACATAGTGCAAAATGAGTTGGGATTCACTCTGGAGCATGAGCCCTAAATTCAAGGAAGACAGAGAAGACCACAACATCTTACGAAAAAGAATTGTGGCAATATCCTCACTTTATAATACTTAAACAGTACATTCTGTCTAAAAAGGTTCATCTGTGGTGTCCCACGTGGGTCCTGTAAGGAGAGACTCAGGAGGGAACAATCCTGCAGCCTCCTTAAGGCTGTGACAACCTCAGCTGTAAGTGTTGTTCCCTGTACCTACGTGGCAACCTAGAATCATCTGTAACTCCAGTCCCAGGGGATCTGAAGCCTTCTTTTGACCTCCAGGGGTACTAGTCACTCACATGTGCACAGACACACATGAGAGCAAAACACTCATACACATAAAATAAAAATAAACATTAAAAAAAAAATTAGGACAGTAAAGCTTGAAACATGGCTGGCTTGCCCTCTGTGAAGTAGAATTTGGGCCAAACTGGGCCTATCTGGGGAGACTTGAGTAACTTAAAACCATGTACAGTTGGTTTTGAATGATAACATACTGGGGTGTTTGCAAATAACTTACAGACCTTTTGCTGTTGGGAACTGGCCACCTTGGCTCTTTAATAGATCCAATTGCAAGTAAAAATTACTCTAAGAAAATGCAGCTGTCTGTCGTCCAAAACCATGGCAACCAGCCCTCCCTGCAAACAATGGGACAGCTTCCAGCCAAGACAGCAAGATTCTCATTTCTCATGATTTTCTTCCCAAAGAGCAAATGCCTTTAAAATGCACAAAAGAGCAAGGAGCCTACTGAATTGGCAGTGATTCCTGCTCTCTCTTCGTAAACATCTGTGCGAAGGAGGGGGAGGCAGGAAAAAGATCTCTGTGGTTTGGGGAGACAAGATGGCCTCAGGATAAGTTAACCCTCAGTGGGCAAAGCTGCTTGAAGCTGCAGAGAGAGGGAGAGTTCTCTTTGCATTTTCATGGCAAAGGTATGTTTTCTTTTTCAGCAAAGGCCTTGTTCCAGGGTGAAAGCAAAATATGTTCATTCCAGAGTGCACCCTGTGGAAACCACACCGCTTTTCAACGTGGTTCTAGTCAGCACATAGTTTCCCAGTTAGAAACCACCCTCCCCACCCCTCATCCTCCGACCCAGATAGGCCGCAGTCTGCTTTTCAAACACAGGATCTCGACAAGTAACAATGGTCCATAGAAATGGGAGCTTTTAACGCTCACCAAAATGCAAGTCATGCTAACAGGCCACCCCACAAGGCCTTCTGCTTACCAAAGTAGCTGACCCAGCAGAACTGAAAGGCATCTGAGGCCTGATCCTGCTGGAGCATTTCCACGCCCGTCTTGGCATCACCCCCTCACTGAGGTGGGCCCCCCCAGCAGTGTCTGCCTTCACCAGGATACCTCTGTTCCCTTAGGGCTGCTGGCTGATACACACAGCCACATCTGCAGCTCAGGAGGGCCGCTGCCTCCTCCTGAGGATTTTTCATCTACCTTCTGTATTCCTGAAGAGTGCTGGACACTGTCTGTCTTGGTGTCTGTCTCACATCCCAGAATCACTACCTCACCGTTGAGTTTTGTTCTATCCACTGCTGGACCACAGGGCCTTAGATCAATGTCTCATGCTCAGCCAGGGCTCAAGAGACATTGCCTAGGAGTTGTAGTAAGAATGATCCCCACACAGACCTTTGATTACCACAAAGTCATGAGAACGTAATCTCTGCCAGTAGAGTACCTGTGAAAGAAGTTTCTACAGCACAGAGAGCAGGTCTACTTTGTCCATAATCATTAACTTTGATTGCTTCAGAGTTATAGAAGAATATGATTATATCTGTGTGTTCCGAAACAGAGGAAAGTTGTGTGTACCACACGTGTGCAGGCAGCACACACTACACAAACTTGTATACACACACACACACACACACACACACACACACACACACACACGGACTCCCAAGCTTAGGGTACAATTATGTCCTGATAAACTCCTCGTCACTTAAATGCTATAAACTAAGAATGCATCTGTCCCAGCTAACTACCTCCTGAAAACCCTAGCTTACCTTAAAAGTTCCCACCATCCTTTTTTTTTTTTTCTTTTTTCTTTTGGTTTTTTGAGACAGGGTTTCTCTGTGTAGCCCTGGCTGTCCTGGAACTCACTCTGTAGACCAGGCTGGCCTCGAACTCAGAAATCTGTCTGCCTCTGCCTCCCCAGTGCTGGGATTAAAGGCGCGTGCTACCACTGCCTGGCCGGCCATCCTTAGATTAGCCTGAATGTAGCAAAATTATTTGACACAAGGCTGTTTTGTAGCAAAGTGTTGAATGTCTTACTGTCCAGTATATTGAAAGTGTGAAAGGGTAGCATATTTGGACACTTTTCTACATCCCTAAAATGATAACTTTTTAAGAAGTCATTATGTTGAAAATAAAATTACAAACCATGAACACCATGACAGACTCATCCTGAGCTGTGGAGGATGCCACCTGTGTCTGAGCACCAAGCGAGGGTTTGCAAAGGCTGAGAACATCACTGCAGCGCACAGCCAAGACCAGGCTAAGAACGGCTGTTCTATTTTCATTCCATACCTTTTCCATGTCTAATTTAGACTTCTAACTACCTGAGGCCAAGAAGGAAACCTGAGTCTCTGTAATTGCCAGGAGTGACTGCAGTTTTTGGACACAGTGGGAGTTGACAAAATGAGAACCACGTATAGCTGAGACCTTGATGAGGTGTGGGGCCAGGAGAGGACTGCCTAAGGTGTCACTCCTCTGCTTCCCAAGCTTTCCCCAGCATCTGTCTATCCTTGCCTCAGGGAAGGGGGGCGTGTCCACTGTGGGCATCCAGAAACGAGAGGCGTTTCTGACACCCATACCTGCACTAGTCCAGTGTGGTCTCAGGATATTGTTTTCTGCTAGGGTCAGGGTTGCTGTAGCATTGTCAGGGTTGTTTAAAACACATAAGCCATGTTTCGATGGTCACCATCATTGAAGGTTCTCGTCAGTGTTTAGTGAATATGAAGGCAAGAGTTCAAAGACTCGTGGGACTTCTGATTGTGCCATGAGCTATTCATCTAGGTGAAAAAGTCCTTACAATTCTGTAAGCCTCACGTTCTGACTCTATATTTTATAACATGGCAAAGCAAATTTTGTTCGGCGTCACACGCGCACTGAAGTCTTTTCCCAGAATGCAGCTGTCATAGGTCCATGTCAGAGTGTACTTTGTTTGACTTGGAGCTTTACCAAGAGTTGTTCACCTTTTGAAAAATCACAATACCAATGTCTACACCTCTGAAGGGACTTGAGTCACCAGGAAGCCCAGCTGCACCAGGCTGCATGTGAGAGCTATTATATTCCAGCAATTCTGTACAGGCTCCGGGCTGTGACTAATTCATCATGCCTCCTAGTGTGGTGGAGCCCACGCACTTATGCATGTAAATGCATTCTCCTTTAAATTGATTTCTTAAGGCTTCTCACATATATTGTTGCACAAGAACAACCTATAGAGTTTTTTTTTTTTTTTTAAATTATGTTTCTTGGTAAGCTGGATATTTAGTTTGAAGAAATACTATAAAGTATGTGCTACCCAACTCAAAGGAGCTGTGAAGGATGGCAATGCCATTTACACGGTCGGCATCCCTGAGGATGCTTTGCCTAAAAGCAGCAATGTGCTAAATGCAACAGTATAAAAATAAGAATCAAATAGGAAATAAAATGTATGAGATTAGAATCTTACAGTTTAACTTTTTAGTTCAAACCAGAAACCTAACAGGCTGAGACACCTAATGCTGAATGTTTTAGTAACAGAAATAGAACAAAAAGAATGATCACGGGCTGAAGAGTAAGCAGAAAAGAAAAAAAAAAGATACAACCATCACTAATCCTGGTTTGATCTTCATTGACTGTCAAGATGAAGAACAAAATGTAATAGCATAACCAAGGGTAGCTACAGAGTGATGTTGGACCTGCATTAGTACAAGCTAAGCCCTCTCTGATGCACATTTAACACGGTGTGGTAGAGCTAGCCCTGATCTGGGGATGCTGTCTAATTGCTCACTCAGGAACACCCCGCTGTAGCCCAGCCATGCCTCCTCTGATTATAAGTGGCACTTCTTTCCTTTCTCCAAAGTGGGCTGGTTTGTGTAACAGTTTATGCATGGCTCCTCCGCTAATTGGTTTTGTTGTTGCTGTTTGTTTTAATTCTAGACTATAAGCTCTCACTCATGCCCAACCACCCAACCTTAGGACTAAAGGATGAAAAACTGAATGATGGAGAAGCTGTGGGGCTGACAGGTAGGAACAGAAGAGCTTAAGCAGGAGAAAGAGACTAGGCAATCTACAATCAAACAGTGGGGCGGGAGCGGCATGTTGAGAAGAACGAAATTCCCAAATGCCATTCCTCCAGGTATATGCCTCCTTGGCTGCAAGGGCTTCTGGGAAGGAAATTCCACAACAGCCCGATGAATGGGTGGCTTGTTCCCCCTCAGAGAAAGCTTACAGCTGGATACCAGTAGTCTAAATTGCAGTCCTGTTTCTCAGGCAGCCTTCCAGTGCTGCCAAGTGTTACAAGCCCTTCACAGAGCAGTAGATTTTAAAGGTGAAATTAGACTACTTTTAGTTCCCTCTTGGGCAGCAGACAGACAGGATGATGGCTGGTTACTACAGTGCAATTTCATTCCTGGCCCAACAGCAGTCCTGCCTGCTCTCAGGGTTGGGAACTGTACAATGGACTGGTGAGGTTTACTCTCTTTGCATAAAGTTGTGTTCTGTGAATATAACACAGGGGTCAGGTTATTGTAAATATAACGGGGAACTGTGACATAGTGAGATTAGGCAAGCAAGAGCAGGGGTTTGATATTATCTTTGATATCCTGGTGGAAATAATGGAGAGAAGGCATGCTTGGGAAATTTTATTTAGTGCATCAAAAGCTGGGAGAACTAGCTGGGTAGAGTGGTCACAGTTGTAATCTCAGCATTTGGGGGCATTGTGAATACCACCTAGCAAGGTCTGTGGGGCTGATCCTAGCTCAGACTTCTAGCGGTAGGGGATACAGAAGCTTCTGTAGTCAGGTGGGACTTTGAGTAGAGGGAGGGGGACACCAGCCAAGATACAAGACCTTCAACCTAAAATCTGTCCTGCCTCTATGATACGCAGGGATCAAGATGGAGCAGAGATTGAAGGAATGACCAACCAATGGCTGGCCCAACATGAGACCTATCCCATGAGAGAGCCAAATGCTGACACTATTACTGATGCTCAGCTATGGTTGTAGATATGAGCCTAGCATAATTGTCTTCTGAGAGGTTTTATCTAGGAGCTGATGGAAACAGATTCAGAGACCCACAGCCAAACATTAGGCAGAGATCAGGGTATCTTCAGGAAGAGTAGGGGAAGGATTGAGGGAGCCAGAGGAGTCAATGACACCACAAGAAGACCTATAGAGTCAATTAACCTGGGCCCATGGGAGCTCCCAGAGACTGAACCACCATGAGCATGCATGGACTAGACCTAGGCCTCCTGCACATATGTAACAGATGTGCAGCTTGGTCTTCATGTGGGTCCCCTAACAATTGGAGTACAGGGTTGTCTCCGATTGCCTGCCTTTGGATCCCTTCTTCCTAGCTAGACTGCCTTGTCTGGCCTCAGTGGGAGAGGATGTGCTTAGTCCTGCTGATGTGCTAGGATGGGGTGGTACCCTGGGGATGGGGCTTCCCCTTCTCTGAGGAGAAAGAGAGAGGGAGAGGTATGTGAGGGTGGAACTGAGAGGAGAGGAGGGAGGGGGGGCTCCAATCGGTTAGTAAAGTGAATAAATAAATAAATGGAAAACAAGTTTTTAAAGACCCTGTCTCAAAAATGAAAAGAAATGGGGGGAGGGGTCTACAAGCAAAGGCTCTGAGTTTAGTTCCCAGCAGCAGAAAAAGAAGGAAGGTTGCAAGTCTCCACTGTAATGTCTGCTATGCTCAACTTGATGAGCAGGTAAAATATTCCTTTCAGAGATTAACCATTACTAATTTGATTAAGGGTCACCATTTTCCCTCCCCCTCAGGAAGCAGAGGGCATGCGAAAGAACAAGCTATTATAAAGCCCAGGTCTGGGGTTGTATACCTCAGGAATCTGCTGTCCAGCCCTGATTACAAAACACTGATAAGAAGTGAAAACACGCACACACGCACACACATACGCCCACACACACACACGCACATACACGCACACATACACACATGCACACACACATATACACACACACATACACACACACAAACACACATGCACACACACATGCACACACATATATGCACACGCGCACACACACACACACAAACACACATGCACGCACACACATGCACACACATATATGCACACGCACACACACATACACACATGCACACATACACATACACACACATACACACATGCACATACACACATACACACATGCACAATACACATACACACACATACACACATGCACATGCACACACACACATACACATGCACACACACAGACACACACACACACTCACACCAGAGACATCCAGACACTTAACAGATGAGCTCAGAATGTCCCTCAAAGCTCTCTCTACAACCAAAACTATAGATTGCCACCATCCTATCTGTCTTAACTCAGTGCTCATTCTTGCCGTTCTGAGGTGGTTTTGGTTTTCCCTCTGAGTCTCGAACTTTGTTTACTCACTTGGTTTAATTAAGATTTTTCTCAGTCCCCCTGGATAGCCTGGCTCCATCCCAACGCTATTAGATAAAGCTGCTTTGGAGCCATCATGGGACTGCCCAGCTGAACTGTGCCTGAGAATGACTCAGCCTCTAATTCTTAGGTTAGTTCTGCATGTGTCACCTTTTAGAAGAGCTTAGGTAAAGCTCTAAAGTTCTCCTGACAGCACAGAGATGCTGTGATGTGAGAATATGATGTTATTCAAAGCTTCCGATGTCCAGGACACCTTGGACACACTTTCTTGTTAAAGTCCCTTAAGCTCCCAGGAAGTCTCAACTGACTTTGTTTGATAAAGGCATGGGTTTAGAAAAGGTAAATAACAAAGTTATAACAGACCCCACTTCATCATGAGCTAGATATTCTAAGACCCCAAATGGATGACTAAAACCTTGGATATCTCTGAGCACTACATATATGCATTATATATAAATTATTTGTGTGTGTATATTTATGTATATATATGATAACATTTACAAACTAGGTATAGCAAAAGAGCAACAAGTACTATACAATAATATAATAAAACTGTCAGCATCACTACACTTAAAATTTGTGACCATTTATTACTAAAATAAAGCTCACTGGAACACAAGTACTGCTGACTACAACAGTCTAGTTGATAGCAGAGATGGCTTCTAAGTAACTAGGGGATGGATACCTTACTTTGCATGGATACTGTCTTAGGGTTTTACTGCTGTGAACAGACACCGTGACCAAGGCAACTCTTCTAAGGACAACATTTAATTGGAGCTGGCTTACAGGTTTAGAGGTTCAGTCCAGTACCATCAGTGCGGGAGCATGGCAGCATCCAGGTAGGCATGGTGCAGGAGGAGCTGAGAGTTCTACATCTTCATCTGAAGGCTGCTGGTGGAAGACTGGCTTCCAGGCAGCTAGGACTAGGGTTTTAAAGCCTATACCCACAGTGACACACCTACTCCAACAAAGCCACACCTCCGAATAGTGCCACTCCCTGGGCCAAGCATAAACAAACCATCACAGGTACATTGAACAAAGGAATGATTTGCTTATAGTGGTAGAGCCAAAAATTTCAGAACCAGATACAACTTAAAATGGAATTTTTTGTTTGTTTCTAGAAGTTTCTACCCAGTACTTTTAGACTGTAGTTGTCTTCAGGCAACTGAAATTGAACCAAATTAAGTCACTGTGGTAGTGGGAGAGAGTGGGTTGGAGTTTGAAGGAGGGGATGTGTGCAACACCAAATAAAAGCCTGGTGAGTTTCAAATGCTAGAGTCATTCTAGTTATTCTGTGCTAATTCCTGAGAGTTCAAAACTGTTTCCAAAACCTTTAAATACACTGTTGGAACATGGACACAGAGGAGAAAAGCAAAAGCCAGATGACTTCTTTCATAGATTGATGGCTGTGATGCAGTGAATTTCCCTCAAGTCCATTGGTGTTTTAAACAAGGGTCAAAGCTGGTGGCTACACAGCAGCTACAGATCCCCAGAGGGCCAGAATCTATCATGCCAGTTAATTAGGATCTGTTGGTAGACTGGTGTTCACTATGGGGAGAAATGATACACTAAGTTTAGGCAGATGCCCTATAAAGTGTGGAGATATTTAGCTCCTAGCAGGAACCCTATCTGCTTCATATACTTGCCACAGCTCTCTAGGGCTCATCAAAAACTAAATAGACAGTTGCAATTCTTTCTTTCTAAAAAATTACATAAGCATAAGCATCTGTGTTGGTTTAAATGAGAGTGGCCCCCATAGGTTCATCTGTTGAAATATTTGGTCCCCAGTTGATGGAACTGTTTGGGAAGGATTAGGAGGTGTGGCCTTGATGTAGGAAGTGTGTCACTGTGGCCAGGCTTTAAGGTTTGAATTATCTGTCTCTGCTTCCGGCTTGTAGAACAAGATGCTGAGTTTTCAGCTCTGTTCCAGTGTCATGCCTGCCTGCCTGCTCACCATACTATGTGCCATGATGGGGAAGGACTCCTATCTCTCCAGAACCATAAGCCCCAAATAAACCCTTCCTTTTGCACGTTTGCCTTGATCATGGTGTTTTATCACAGTAATAGAAAAATAATTAAGACACCATGAATAGAAATGAAATATAGTATTCACCACAGAGGAAGAACACATCTCTGCTTGAGGCACAGAGGTCTTCTGAAGTGTCCCCAAGCCCAAACCTTATCTTAGTGGTGATCCCTGAAGTAGATCTGGTGCTATAGCTAAGAAGGAGGGAAAGGAAGGGGAGAAACAGAGGACATGGATGATACACACACCGCCTTGTCCAACATACCTGTGATTCACTTCTAGGAGAATCTATATGGATTTGGGCAATGGCTTAGATATACACCAGAGGACTGCAGTGGTCTTTGCTGTTTCTCTGCCAATGACATTTGGATGCTCAGTCCTTTCATGTTCTCTGAGGTAGTCACTCTGTCATGGCTACCCCAAGCCTTATAGGTATATATGTTGGCCCGAAAAGGGAGTAATTGTTTATTGTACTGTGACTATTTATGAAAAATATTTAGAGTTGGTAATTGTAGAAAAGGGATGCCATGGAAGTGGAGATTGAATGAAACTCACACCCTTGCAGAAAAGTTTGGAGTAGGTTGTGTTACTAAGCCTAATACAGATTGGTAAGTGCTTCCTACCCTTGGGACTGCAGTGTCCAGAAAATACGATCTATACCATACACTGGGGGACTGGATAAATAGCTGTGGCTACTCACAGCCAGAAGCAATAGGCCAGAGAGCTTTGGAGATGTCACGCTTTGTGTGACTCCACCGATTTAGGGATTTAAGTCTGTTGGGAATAAAATGTTCTGGTGAAGTTCACAGGAGATGAGTGGTGATCTTGGTTCTGTGATTCTTTAAGTAAACAGATTGTCAACAGTGTGGTAAGGAAAGTACATTTGTCTGGTTCAAGCTATGTTATTTGTATTTTAGCAACAAAGCTGTTATATTTTGTCTTGTGGCATCTTAGCAAAAAGTCTTAGTCCACTTTTTGAATCTATAGCAAAACACCTGTGGCTGTGTTCTTTATAAACAGAATTTTACTTGGCCCACAATTTTAGAGGTTAAAAGTAAAGTTTAGTTCTGATTGTTGGGTTGGTTGGTTTGTTTGTTTGGAGAGAGGATTTTATGTAACCCAAGCTGAACTAGACCTTCAATTTAACTGAGACTGGCTGTGAACCCAGATTCCATTGCCTCTACCTTTTGAGTGCTGAGATTTCAGGTGTGTACCACCATACCTGGCTTCATGTGGCTAGCTCTGGGGCATAGAGCATCACAGGAGAGCTGTAGAAAAAGCATAAGGTGAAACAGGAAGCTAGAAATAGCTAGGATCAAACTTTCCTTTTATATAGCAACTTATTCTTGTGGAAAGTAACTAGAATTCCAAAAGAACCACACTAATCCCTCTTAAAGACTCTGCTACATCTCAACTTGCCACACTAGGGACCCAATTCCAAGAACACAGAACTTTCAGGCTTATATTCAAATCATAGCAGCCTTAGCAAGGTCTGAAGACAGATTTATTTTGGTGTGAGTAACTCCCACCATACTACATCTCACATCTAATGTAAATTGTCAATCAGTTCATTTTTAAGTAGGATTTTTTTTTCAAAATTGCACCTCCAATTAATTTCATGATATGAGATATTGTAGATCTGTCATAGGCATGACTGAAGTCCATAGAACCAATGATAAAAAGGAATCTGACCAAGAAAGAGATGGCCTACACTTGCTCAAGGCTGTTTGTCACTGTTAAGCTACAGCTTTAAGCTGGCAGTTTTTGTATGAATGAGCAACCGTACTCCTCAGTTTATATACATAGAGCCATTTGTACACAGATTTGCCAAAGAATGAACTAAAGAGTCTTCAGAGCAGATGTCTTCATAAGAGCCCCAAGTTGAGAACATCTCATGTGTCTGCCACTAAAAGAATGGATAAATAACTCATGCTGTGTCCATGCAATGGGATACTCCTTGGTAATGAGAGCAGCATGCACCAATACTATTGATAACCTGGCTGAATCTCACAGACTTTGTGCTGAATTAGAAGTCAGACACCAACAAAAACCTGTGCAATGCTTTCTTTTATATCAAGGTCAATAACAGATGTCTACAGTCATTACCTCCAGGCAAGGAGGCAAAGATGGATTGAAAAAGATGAAAAGGTATGTCTGAAAAGCTGAATATGCAATGTCTTTTTGTCTGGGTTAAAAATTCATGTTTATAGTTCTACCAGAGGACCCAGCTATACCACTCCTGGGTATATACCCAGAAGATGGTCCAACATGTAATAAGGACACATGCTCCACCATGTTCATAGCAGCCTCATTTATAATAGCCAGAACCTGGAAACAACCCAGATGTCCCTCAACAGAGGAATGGATACAGAAGTTGTGGTACATCTACACAACGGAGTACTACTCAGCTATTAAAAACAATGAATTTATGAAATTCTTAGGGAAATGGATGGATCTGGAGAATATCATCCTGAGTGAGGTAACCCAATCACAAAAAAATACACATGGTATGCACTCTCTGATAAATGGATATTAGCCCAGAAGTTCGGAATACAGGAAGAACAACCCACAAACCTCAAGAAACTCAAGAAGAAGGAAGACCAAAATGTGGTCACTTAATTCTTTCTTAAAAGGGGGAACAAAATACCCACAGAAGGAGTCGCAGAGACTAACTCTGGAGCAGAGACTGAAGGAAGGACATGACAGCCAATATAGCTATCTCCTGAGAGGCTCTGACAGTCCCCTACTAATACAGAAGTAGAGGCTCACAGCCATCCATTGAACTGAGTACAGGGTCCCCAATGATGGAGTTAGAGAAAAGACCAAAGGAGCTGAAGGGTTTGCAGCCCCTTAGGACGAACAACAATATGAACTAACTAGTACCCTCAGAGCTCCCAGGGACTCAACCACCAACCAAGAACTATACATGGTGGGACTGATTTTTCTGGCAGCATGTGTATAGTAGAGGATTGCAAAGTTGATCATCAATGGGAGGAGAGGCCCTTGGCCCCATGAAGATTCTGTGCCCCAGTGTAGGGGAATGCCAGGGCCAATAAGTGGGAGAGGGTGGGGTGGCAAGCATGGGGTGGGGAGAGGCAACAGGTGTTTGTTCTTGTTGTTTTTGTTTGTTGGTTGGTTTGTTGGTTTTTTGGAGGGGATACTGGGAAAGGAGAAACCATATGACATGTAAATAAAGAAAATTAATAAAAATAAATTTAAAAAATTCATGTTTAAAAAATTAGCACTCTCTGTGGATTTCTATGTGCCCAGGTTAGTTGATTCTGTAGGTTTTTTTGTTTTGTTTTGTTTTGTTTTTCGTGGTGTCCTTGACCTCTCTGGCTCTTTCAATCCTTCCTTCCCCTCTTCCACAAGATTGCCTGAGCTTTGCATAATGCCTGGCTGTGGATGCTGCATCTATTTTCATTGGCTTCAAGCATAGAAGAACAGCAGGAGCAGGGACTGTCTCTGACTCTGATGCCTTCCTTCAGATCCTTTTCCTCCAATAGCCTGTCGAGCCCCAATAGAAGAAGATGTGCTTAGTCCTACTGTAATTTAATATGCCAAGGCAGGTTGACATCCAAGGGAGTTCTCCCCTTCTCCAAGAGGAAAGGGAGGGGACTGGGGGGGGAGGAGGAAAGAAAGAGGGACTGGGAGGAAAGGATGGAGGGGAAGCTCTGATGGAGATATAAAGAAAATAAGTTACTCAATGGAAAAAAGAATAACATTTTAAAATAAAATGCATATATACATTATATATTATATATAGCATATATATTATAATAGCACTCTTTAGATGGATTTATTTTATGTAGTTTATATATATTATATCAATTAAACAATAGATTCAACATATATTTAGTGCCTAAGAAAATCTCTCTAGTAGTCTAATGCTCCTGTGCTAAGAAAGAAAGGAAGGAAGAAAGAAAGAAAGAAAGAAAGAAAGAAAGAAAGAAAGAAAGAAAGAAAGAAAGCAGATGAATTAGGCAATGTCAGGATCCCTAGGGAGAGAAGCAGTGATCACTGCTTCTCACTCAACCAGAATAATCTAGAAAAACTACACAGAGAAATCATGGCATACCCTCTATTTGCCTGGCTCATTCTGAAGTCTCCATGGAGGCTCGGTCTCCCCTTGTTCCTTTACCTCTTTTTGTGCCCATTTGAGGCCAAATGGTGCCACCCTTCTATTGACACTCACAAATCAAAATCAGGTAGACCATGGGAAGACACCAGAAGGAAACAATCATCTCTGAGCCAAGGAGAGAGGCCTCAGTAGAAATGAAGCTTGCTAGTCTCCACATCTGCCAACATCTTGAGGATGGTAGCCTCCATGACTATGGAAAAATGTTCTTTTGTTGCTGAAGTGACCAAGTCTATGGTACCCTGTGATGGTAGCTCTAGCAGCTAAAGCAGGGTCCTCTGGTTAAAGCTATTCATTTCCCAACTCTTGATTCTTGACAGGTATGCCTAGTTTGCTTAGGTACCCTATACCTAATCCTTAGTCTGTGCCTACCCCACAGTACCCAGAGATATTTGACATTCTGTACCCAGGCCACAGGGCCCAAAGCAAATCACACCAGATAAACAGGGTAGCATACGTAAGTCCCCCTCCTGGAGGTGAAGAATAGGGTGGGTGGAGAGTCAGAGTTTAATAAACCCACAGTAACTCAAGGCACATCATAGCTTCACCTTTTTATCAAGGACACCAAAGGGGATGTTGTTGTTCTGCCTGATTTGGGACTTAGAAAAAGAGAAAAATAGTGGGCAGCTGGAGAGATGAGAGCAAGGCCAGCAAGTGTCATTGGCCATTAACATTATTGTTAAGACAATCCTAAAAGGTAGAGAACAGAGCAAATCAGGCAGAAACATAAAGAATGGCAATGGTGAGTGCCCTGGACCTTTGAACTTTTGTATCCAGGGTGTAGAACTAAAAAACAAGTAATGAAAAACACACAGGCATAGGAGATTCCTATAAAAATCCTTCTGTCAATAACCTTGAAGGCCAAGAAAAGAGCAGTCTAGTAAAACTGGTTGGTTATTCTAAATAGTAATTCCTCTATTCCAGTCATACACCATAGCCCTACCTATCAGAATAGATTTCAATCTTCACTGCATTATAGAACCCAACCTCTCTGTCTCTCTGCCCACTCCCATCCCAGTCCCACACTCAGGCAATGGCAGGCTGGGTAGGGGTCTGGACTTCTTGGGCCATAGCAGTACCAAGCAACAGCAATAATATGCAGTCTGTACAAGTTCCTACAAAACAAATCACAAGATAGATTGTATCCTAGGACACACACACACACACACACACTAAAACAAAAATAACACTTAATGAACCTAAAAGAACTCAGATCATACAGAGAGTTTGCTCTGACCACAATGGAAGCCAAATAGAAATCAGAAACACGGGGGAAGAAGAAATTCTCAAGCTGTGGAAACTCAACCACAGCAGGCTATTATGTCTCCTTGGTGAACCCACTCTTTTAAAATCATATTAAAACTTTTATCCGCCTTTTATTTCTCCCTCTTTAGAAGCCTATTTTATTCAGTAATTATCCAGGCACTGACATGTTCTTTTGATTATAATTTTCATGATATGCACTGCTCTTTTTCATTTCTAACCTACCTATATCATTATACCAAAATGAGTTTCTGGTAGAAGGCATATGCTTGAGTCATATTTTAAATTAATTCTGCCATCCCTGCATTTTAACTAGGACATTTAGACCAAATATAAGTACTAAAAACATTTCATCCCATAATAGGAACACGAGAACAATGCCTAAACCCACTACTCAAAATCAACCTAGAGCTGCAGGTGCTATTGAGTGCAGCAAGGCAAGAACAGAAAAGAGAAAAGAGGAAAGATGGATGAAACCTAAGGATTGAAAAGGAAGACACAAAGCCACCTCCATCTGCAGACAGCATAAGTACCCGCAGTAGAGATTCCACAAAGAACATCTTTGAAATTCTTAGGGTTGATGAGTGAATTCAATGAGGTCACAAGTCTAAGATTATATACTAAGGCCAACTACATCTTTATAGATCATCAATGAACATGTATGCACTGAAGTTGAAGACAAGACAAATTAAAACCATTGTGGGGGTAGCACTTCACAGTTATATTCACGTTCATTGTTTGAATGGCTATTATCAGACACAACAAAATAACTAATATTGACGAAGGTGCCAAGGAAAAGGAGCCTTGTCTACTGTCACTGGGAAAGCAGATTAGTGCAGTGGCAGTTAAAAATGTAATAGTTGCTTCCAAAGGAGTTAAAAATAGAACTGCCAAGTACCTAGATCGGGTACTTCTGGGTCTATAATCACATGAACTTAATTCACAATCAAAATTATTTCCTTATTCCTCCCTTCATTTAGCTTCATTTGCAATAGCTAATAGGTAGAAACAGCCTAAATATCCATTAATGGATGAATGGTTAAATAAAAGATCATACATATATGTATACATACATACACAGAGAAAAGGGAGGAGTGGGCAGAGACAAATACAGAGACAGGAACATTATTTTGCCTTGAATAAAATAAATCATTGTCATTTGCCATGATGTGGAAAGGCCTAGAAGATAGTGTGCTGAGTGAGATAAGCTAGACATGGACAACTCTCACATGCTCTCACTTACATGTGGAATCCTTCTTTTTAAAGTTAGATATGAGAAGTCAGGCATGGTGGTGCACGCCTTCAGTCCCAGCACTCAGGAAGCAGAGCCAGGCAGATCTCTGAGTTTGAGGACAGCTGGTCTACAGAGTGAGTCCCAGGATAGCCAGGGCTACACAGGGAAACCCTGTCTCACAAAAAAAAAAAAAAAAAAAAAAAAACAAAAAAAAAAAAAAAAAAAAAAAAACCTAAGTAACTAACTAAATATATTTTTTAAGAAGTTAGATATTAGAGACAGGATAGAATGGGGAAATGTAGATCAAAAGATACAAAGCAACAGATGTGAAAGATGAATGAATACATTATGACTAATGTGTGACGTGTACAATTAATAAAATCAGATTGTGTGAGGGATTTGGAACTAGTAGATTTTAGCTGCTAGTCATCCCAAGAAAGGTAACTGTGAAACAATAGCTGAATCGATTTGCTCCAGTGCCATCGTCGGTCTACCTCCTGTACGGGTGCTCTGCATTATGTTGTATACCTCACACACACCTCACAGACCCAGCGTCTTCTGACCTCTGCAGGCACCATGCATAAACACACACACATCTGCACATACAAACACATATATCACATCCCAGAAAAACAAAAACACTTATATGCAATAAAGTAAAATAAAAATCTAAAAGAAAATGAAAAAGAATAAAGTGTGAGACTCACAATCTGATTTTGAGGCTAATAATAAGTAAAATTATATGTTCCTTATATAGCTGAGGATGACTTTGAATGTCTGATCCTCTTGCCTCTACCTCCTAAATTCTGGGATTACAGGTGTGCCACCATGGATAATTTCATGTGGTGTTGGGGATCAACCCAAGGTGTCATGTATGCGAGGCAAGCACCCTATCACTGAAGCTATATATATCCCTAGCCTATACGTTCCATATGAAATAAACAATGTTGTAGAATAGTAATCAGGACTGTGGTATTGGCAGCAACCAATTGAGTAGAACAGCGATCTCAGAGACGGACTCTCACAAACCTGCCACACTGCGTTGAACAGTAATGAACTACTACTTAATGTAGTAAAGATGGCTGTCAGCAAGTGCTACTAGAACAACTGGGTGTCCATGGACAGAAGAAATGGACCACACCATAGCCAGAGACTACCTGGCTCCTAACATACAGACTAAGAGATATGGCTGGAAGACTGCCTGCCAAAACAACAACAAAAACATGACAAAACCCCAAAACAACAAAACAAAACAAAAACCAAGAACAAGAACAAAATATTCCTAAGAGTAAGAGTTCCCTCTGTTCCCAGCATGGCCTTTGTGACCCCACGTGCTGATGATGCTTGAAGCTAATAACTCTAAAGGGTAGCTTCTCTTTGAACTACAACATGCTGGCAACTTTCTAATATGTATAAAGCAGGAAAGGGTGATGAGCATTCATACTGAGATGGGGGGACACTCGAGTCTAACCCAAGGCACATTTTTTCTTCTGCGATTGACAGAAGGAGCTCTCATTTTTACACCTTCACCCCATCTATGGTTTCATCATCCGACAGATAAAGCCCTTTTTTAGCACATGTGCTCAGCATTGCTTTATTTCCTCCAGCTCAGAGCACTGGGAACGGAAAAGGCAGCTTATGCACGGTGGATCATCAAGACCCTGGGAAGAGCAGAAGTTTTTGGAGTTACTGACCAGTTAGAAAACCAGACCCTATCTCTGGGATGCTTGCAACAATGTGTAACATTATGATGACATACAGGTGAGGGTGGCCCTTTGAGGGAGCAGTAGGAAGAACAGAGCCCTAAGAGAAACCTGCAAAATAATACGGGTATTGTATTGTAGTATGGGTGGCATCCAACCTTCCACTTCCATGCAGGAGACCCGAAGAAGGAATATAGGGATGTAAGCTCATTTCTTTTTAAAATTTTTATTTGTTTGTTTATATTCATGCATATGGATGTTTTGTCTGCAAGCATATATGCACTGCTGGAGAAGGCCAGAAAAGGGTAATGGATCCCCTGGAATTGGAGTTACAGATGGTTGTTAATCACCGTACAGACTCCAGGAATTGAACCTGGGTCCTCTGCAAGAGCATTAAGTGCTCCTAGCCATTGAGCCATTTGGCCCTCTATGCTGCATTTCTTGACATTTTCAACAAAGTGCCATTCATACTAGACTTTAGAGGAGAAGAAGCAAAAAAAAAAAAAAAAAAAAAAAAGTCCCAGGGGCATTAGGATGTAGCCTACAGCAATCCTCTGCACACTGGAACCTTCTTTGAAGTTGCATCCCTGTGGAAGATTCCATAGTGCATGTATTGTTACTTAAAACAAACAAATAAAACCATGTGTTTAACTCTAATCAAGCATCCTGGCTTTCCAGAGCTCACCCTACCCAACTCATATCTTAGAGCTAAAATGTGATATGCTGTGGCTGAAGGCTCTGAGCTCCCAGAGCAAACTGTCTGGATCCATGTTGTGCCTCTGCCTCTTGTAAACTGAATGGCCTTGGGTAAGCTCTTGGTCTTTCTGAGCCTCAGTTTCCTTACTTAGACAATGGAGACAACAGCCATGGCCACTTCAGGGCACCCATGGAGTTAGTCCCCATCAAATCTTTGGTATAGAGGCTCAGAAAAATGTTGGTTTTGATTAGAACAGCTTCCTCCTTGACTTCCACATCCTATAGGTCTCCCTTAAAGAAGTGGGTAACACAGAGATTAAAGAAAAACTGAAAAATCAATAAGAAGGCGGTGCATTGAGAGGTGTGGCAGTATGTTTTGGTTGTATTGACAAAAAGTCTCTGTATTAGATGTATATTTCACACTGTGAAAAGATATTCCAGCATCCATTTTGAAATTAAACCCATCTTTGTGCTTTCACAAAGCTGGGAACCATTCATGCTCTGAAAAACACTGAGTAATACAATGAGACTATTCAGTTTGGAAGTTCTGGGTATTAGCCCTGTCCATGCGAGTAACTGTTCCCGGGTTAGTGAGAGGATAAATAGTTCATTTTCAACCCCAGGCATGTTCTCTGTGTCCACATGGCAACGACTCTGTTGGCTCTATTGGAAAGTGTAAAAGGCTGTGAGGGTGACCTGGGGTTTACATGTGGACCTTCTGAGCGGGCTTAGTCAGAATGTGACGCCTCAAGAACCTACTGATGCTCACCCAAGTTAAACACAGAGTTTGTCACACACACAGCAGTGACATAGAACAGGTTTAGGCCTGGTGCCCCTGGCTTCTCTGAAATGCAAGACCCTGGCTGAAGCCCAGCAGGAGGATCCCAGAGCTATACTATGATGGCGATTCCAGTGAGCCACCTTCTCAGGGAGGTTTTTGCTCTGTATTAGGAGCAATTGTCAGCCAGTTCTCTTTCCACTGAAGAACAGCATGCACAGGGGTTAACTTTGATATGAGAGAAACCACGAACTTACAGAATAAGGCCTGGATTCTTCGTGGGTGCAACCCAAGGTGACTGATACCAGGAAAAAAGGAAGGTGGCAAGCTTCGTAGGGGACAGTGGTTGTCTGGTTTAAAATCCTAATGCACAAGGAAGAGGACATGGCTCTCTCTGAATTATCAATTATGTACACACCCCTGCATCTGGTTTTCTAAAATATAATTTCAGAAAGAATGAAAACAAAAACCTGCAAGCTAAAATATGTACCACATTCTCCCATAATCTCAACTAATGCTCTTTTTCTAGTAAAATGTAAACACTGCCAAGTGGTCCCATACACCAGGCATTCCTGACAGATTCCATCAACACAATCAGATAACCTCTTACACGGAGACCTATGCTCCTCCCTGGGAAAGAGGAACACATGAACTTAAAGGATAAGGCCTGGAGTCTTCCTGAGTGCAACCCAACATGACCAAAACCAGAAGGAAAGGTGGGTGGGCAAGTCAGAGGGCATGAGGACAAAGCCAGAAGGCCACACAATATTCATCTCCCCCCAAGATGTTTCTTTCCTTCCCTTTCTGTTATATCCTGTATTAAATATACAAAGTAAACTGTGTTTGCCATGACGTCACCTCACATCTATATAACGGATTTTAATCACATTCTCTCTTCAATTACTCCTCCCCCACTCTCACCCTTCTCCCCTACCTCATCTCCAATGGTCCTTTCTTCCAATTAAGCTGGAAATGAAAATCCCCTCCCCACTTTTGTCCTTTCCTACCTTTTACAAGCAAGACTTATCTGTGATTGCCTTACTTTGCTTAACAGGGTGACCTCTAATTCTATGTTTCCCTGCATAGGACATAATTTTGTTCTTTCGGGATAAGCAGTGCTCTTGCGTCTGTGACACATGTCCCTTCACACCTCAGCTGATTCTGCCAGTGAATGGTGAGCAAGAGACATGGGTATGTCCATCAGCCGTCACTACCATCGCAGAACACTGCATGTCCTCGCTCACCTTCATTTGGCTGTGGTCTGAATTCAATGTAGAAATTAGAAGACTGTCAAGGTCCCTTCTAGACTTATTGTGCTCAGATCTTGTGATGCCACTAGAATCTGATTAGTCACATGTTCTCTCATAATCCCAAAGGGTAGGCAGTCCGACATGCTTAGGGAACACACAAAACTCTTGTCGGGAACATTAAGCCACCAGAGGAGAAGCACTTCCTGGAGGGAAATCCAGAGCCTGTGCTGCACACAATTTAATGACAACAGTTGACAGGTAAGGAGCCAGGACAACATTCCAAATCTTTCCTCTGTGTTACATTTAATCCACGTATAAGCGGTTCTCAGCCAAGCTTCCCTGCCAACGTGAGGGACTGTCACAGGAGGTAAGGACTCTTTCAAACTCAGTAAGGGAGTCTGAGGACAGAAACCTTCTTTTGGTGAGCCACAGGCCATCTGCTCCCTTCTTTCTTGAGCATCTCTCCCTAGGTCATCTCTTCTTTTCTAGTGAGTTTACAAAGTAAGGCAGGGTTACTTGGTCTGAAAAAGCATCCAGAAAGGTAATGGGACTAAGCCACTAAGGTGAAACATTTTTTGCTTTCACTAAAAAAAATACTCCCCCACCCCTGCCTATCATTTTTTTCACACGCTACTTGCTTTCTATGGAGATGGCGGACACATGTTTATAATTCAGGAGTTACAACCTCCCCAGCAGGGCTGTCCAGTCGGTGATATGTCACTCCAGCTCTGCAGGACTGCCACTTCTTAGTCCATGCATCTCTGACAGTCCTCAAACCACCCCCATGTCCTTGTGTGCATCAGTCAATGGTAGAGACTGTGAAGGGTCTGCAAGAATGAAGGACGGAGTGGGCATGGCTTGGCCTCAAGAGCTAGGCAAATGGCTCAGTTAGTAAGGTGCTCAAGGAACAAGTATAAAGAGCATGTATACACACACACACACACACACACACACACAAATAGAGAGACAGAGACAGACAGACTTTGCCTTTGTGTAATATCTAGTGCTACTCTCCATCTGAGACATAGTTGGGAGCGTCTGGAAAACTTTCCAAGTCTGATCCAGTCTCCAAACCAGCCTGGAGCCTCTGTCCCCAGCAACAGGCAGACTGTCTGGAACCGTCCTCCGGGAAACCCTCTCAACTTTCAAGCACAGAGTTCCCCTCTTCTGTGACATTTGGCACCATGGAACACCGCTCAGCTTCCCAGCTGCGTCCACTCTCTTCACACTTCCCCAATGCAAAGAGAGCAAGAAGTGGAGGGCTGAGAGAGGCTGGCCATGGGAAACACTCAGACATGAGGATGTGAAAGAAGTTGCAGAAGTTTACAAAAGTGAGAGGAGAGAAGTAATTCTAGACTCAGAAGTGGAAGTGTTTCCTGAGACGAGAGGCCAAGGGAAGAGTAAGGGAGACAGGAAGGTACGAACATGACACAGAGAACAGAGCAGGCCTCTGTGTTCTCCAGGAACCTATGTAGACTGTTGGGGAATGACACAGCTTCTCAGGTGGGAGAAACAGGATATCTGTGCTTATTCCTACTCTTCACTCCTTCCCTTCAAGGATGTTGCCATATGGATCAGACTGAGGCAGAATTTTGACATCCTGCAAACTGTCTGGTGACCTCTACACATTCCTGCTGGGGACTGGATTCCAGCCCTCCTTCTCACTGAAGTCCAGAATGGTACCAGTAGAGTTCTCTCTACAGAAAATGCCTTGTTTTGTCTTTAAAAATCAGGATATGGTTTTAATAAGAGCTCAGGAAGAGAAGATGCGTAGGAAGGGAGCAGTGCCTGGGACTCTGGAGAGATGCTTGGGCTGAGAAAAAGCCATGGTGAGTGGCCACAAGAAAGTCAAGGAGGAAGAGGATGGAGGATGGCTAAGCATGAAGACCAGCCTTTCATTGGTTCCTCCTTCTTTAGGTCTCATTTGGTCCAGGAGAATTTGGCGAATGAGACGGTCAGACACTAGATTTTAGATTTTAAATAGGGCTCAGTAACTCATCACCATCGTGCATGTCCTAGTTCCATCTTCTAACACAGTCTACCCACTCTCTCATGATCATGCAGAAAAGGGGAAGGTTCCTGGCATTTAGGAGAGGTGCTGCTGTGCCAGCCCTTCATCCACTTCCTCCAGGGACCTGGTTACAGGATACAGACCTTAAATTTTCAAAGAGACCTAGAAAGTCCCACTCAAGGATATACAATCCCTTTGTACAGTTTCTGATACATAGGTAGGTTTCTATTTTGAAACCTGGAACTTGAGATAAACAAATGTTCCTTGCAAGGATGGTCTAGCTGTGCTTCAGGCAACCTTCAGAGGGTTTGGGGTTCATCCAGAGCAGAAAGTCACCAAAGATGGTCTTGCTTAATGGAGTGGCAGAGCGGGGAGCCTGGAGACATTAAAAAAAGTCTCAGTTACTGAAGTTTACACAGGGTGCTTTTCATGGCCTGTGTATATACAAAGACTGAACAAAGACATTGAATCTTCCACTCTTAGTTTCTTAACCTATCTAAAACAAACCACTAGCAGAAAATGAAAAACCTGCGTAAATGAAGTCCCCCTTAGGCCAGTCCATTAAAGAGCATTTAATAGCTTTGTACCAACAAACTGATGACCATTAAAAAGAAATGATAAGAGAAGGACCTCAGAGGGAGGAGGGAGTTAAGGGAAGATTCTAGATAAAGAGCCATATTTCCTACAAACAAGTCTGAAAACAAAACAGAGTGGGCAAACGGCACTGTGGAAACAGAGAAGAAAGCTAAACAATAGCTTTATTGATTTAAGACATGTGGGTTTCATTAGAGAAAGCCGAATGTATTAAAATAGGTTGTGATAGCTGAATGGAGGCAAGGAGCAAACTTAGGTCACGGGACTCGTCGGACAAAAGGCACGATAAATCTTTATTATATAATTGGACTAGGAGGTAGGAGGAGATTCTCCCTCCCCCCATTTGGATAGCTTCTTAGTCTTCAAAGGTCAGTCAGCACACTGACATGGAAAGGCAAAGCAGAGAGTCCTCTCTGTTTGACATATCAACATCTGCCCGCCCAGCCCAAAGCAGCCCTGAGCCAGAAACACTCCCGCTGATATGGAAATAAATATCGAAGAGATCAAAGCCATGCATGTAGGACGTCTCAACACGAAGCTTCCGCAGCAACGCAGAGCCCCAAAGTAATAACGTCGAAATAATAATTTCTTTTTATTTCAGTAGGCATTTTCTCCTAGGAGCTCATTAACTCGGGTAACATATAGGAAATGGGCAGTCAGCCATTCATGGGGTGGCTTCACTTCAGAAAGAATGGATACAAAAATAGATCCTTTGACTAGCATAGTGAGAAAAACTACACTTCGATAAACACAGAGAGAACACAGTGGGACTACCTTTACAATTAAAAAAAAAAGACAATCCTTCTCCTCTCCATCTTCTTCATCTTCTTCCTTTTCTTCCTCCTCTTCCTTCTCCACCTCTCCCTTCTCCGAGAAGGCCAGGCTGATTCCATGACAGGCTTCAAATCGGCAGTTAAGGAGACTAGGCCTAAATGGGCAACTCCAAGCAAGTCTAGGCCTCAGAAGCTGCTCCGTCACTTGGCCTGAGGAAAGAAAAATGGGTCAGCAGCAGTTTCCAGACCTCCCTCAGCAAGTTTCCAACCCCCACACCCCAGTAATGGACTGTCCATAGAGATTAACATAGAGATTAACATGGAGGTCACCTACCCCAGAATTCTGTAATGTGCTGCAAGCTCACTTGGGTGTCTCTCTATTCTAGCAATGGGAGACCCCAGCATGCTGGACTTCTGCAGAATAAAAGACTTTTTGTGTTTACATGCCATTTGAGTCCAGGGTGTCATTCTTTAGAGATCCACAGACCCTAACATCTCCACCTTTTCTTTCATTTTGTTTTTTAATATAGGAACTCAGGTAACCAGGGCCAGCCTTCAATTCCCTATGTATCAAAGACAACCTTGGACTCCTGATTCCCCAGCCTCCAAGTCCTGGGATTATGGGCAGGCACCACATCACCCAGCTAGCATAAACTTTTTAAATCGGTCTGAAATCCTTTGCCTTAATATACATATCAAGCTAAAGCCAAATTTTGAAACTAAGACAAACCTGTCTTTTAAATTTTTATTTATGTGTTTCTATTCCCTTCTTCCCTTCTTTTTAGCATTCCTATTTCTAGAATGTTCTCATTTTTATCCTGTGATTTAACTGTTCTGTTTCCCCATTAAAAACACATTGCTATAAACTAGCTTGTCTCTGGTACTTTTATGACATCGAGTGTCCCCGGGATCTCTTGTGCCCTAAAAACCAGCCTAGGCAAGGGCCACTCATGTCAACCAGCCTAAGAAAGAAGTCATTAGCTTGACATTTTGTCTTTATAATGCCCACTTTTGTGGGGGTTTATTGCTGTTTTACTTTTTACATATATATGGTATGGTAAGGTGCTTACATGGTACATGTGTGGAGGTCAGAACCAACTTAGGAGAGTCTGTCCTCTCCCTCTGCCTACCATGTAGGTTCTTCAGACAGAACTTGGATCCTCAAGCTTAGAGATGAGCACCTTAGCTCATGGAGCCCGATTGCTGGCCTCAATGCTGCACTTAATGATATATTGTATATTGTCTTGGATAGATTATAACACATAAGTTACCTGCTTAGTCAAATAACTATGGAAACATTTACTAACCAACAAGATACAGTAGCCTTTTTTAAAAAAGAAATCATAGAGTGAGAGAGGTCTTGAACTCAACTGCCTCACTCTGGTTTGTGTAAGATACGCTGCCAAACCATCTGAAACTACACAAATCCCTGCTTTGTTAACCTCTGAGGCTGAAGATTTAATTTTAAGCAAAAAGTAAGTTCATGCAGTAAGTATGCATGCCTGGCATGTAGCATCTGGGTGATATCCAGAGACCTGGGGTTTTGAAGAGTTTATCTGTGGGGAAAGATAGATAAAGTGAGACCTTTGTCTATATTCTGATTAAGCGCTCAATGTATATATTTGAATGGGCTACAGAAGATAGAAGAACTGGGACAAATGTGGGAAGCCAACAGTAGAGTGCTTGTCCCAGAATGCTTTGGGGTGTGTGGGATGGAAGGTCAGGACTGCATGGGTAGGAGAACAGGCTCCTGAACATTGGTCCTGACAACTGAGGTGACTGAGGTGACCAAGCTGGGAACCCAACTGCCTCTAACTGGCAGTTATGCATAAAGACCTGTGGGATAGGAGAGGCTGAGGAAGCGTGGCAGGTCCCATGAAGCAGGCTCACTCCAAAGCACCAAGCCACCGAGTTTGAACTTCAGGGGTAACCAAGAGGCTTTGAAAAACCTCTTCAGACTCACATCTGCATGTGTAATATATGTGGACCTGGGTGTGAGTATTGGAACCCAAATGTGTGTGTGTGTGTGTGTGTGTGTGTCTGCATGTGTGTGTACTAAGATGTGGGTCTTTGTGTATATGAAAGAGTACAGCTCTGTATGTATGTGAGTTGGCTAGTGTGTTTGGGCACTGCATAGGTCTCTGTGATGGGTATCTGAGTGTGCGCCCTAGTGAGTATTCATGTGAGAGTGTGTGGATGGGAAAGGGTTAGCAGCATTGCTGGGTAAAGTGGAAGGGGAGCTGAGCTTCAGGCAGTGGGGCCTTGGCCATAGTTGGTGTCGGATAGAAGTTTAACCTGAGTCACAGATCCCAAGCTTGAAAGGGAGGGCTGCCATGGTGGATGCCTCTACTACGACCCACACACCTAGCCTGTAGATGCTCATCTCTGTTACCTGCTCATCATGGAAGATGGAGCCTCCACATTTGTTTTTGTTAGGGAAATTCAGGTCTTCCTTTGCCCCTATGTTTAGAAATGTGTGTGGGGGGGG